>NC_057809.1:89976954-90195081 GCF_018294505.1 Triticum aestivum
GGGAAGGCCCTTTCATCATCAACAAAGTACTGGGCAACGGCTCCTACTACCTGATTGACGCTCAGAAGCCCCGAGCACGCAAGAGGGACGACTCCGGCAAGGAGACAGAGCGGCCATGGAATGCAAATCTCCTCCGAAGATTTTATAGTTGATGCAGTATGTACCGCGCTACCTTTTGTATTAAAGTACCAAGACTTCGGGCCCCCCGAGACAAGCTCGGGGACTGCCCTCTTTTGTCTATATGATAAAAATTATGCCTACAAGTACGTTACTCTTTGTCATGCCGCTTGGCACCGGGCTCGACGAGTCGGCCCTGGGACTTGCCGCCTTGCACTATGAAATGCTTCCTGCAGCCGGACAAGTAGTGTGTAACACCTAAACCGTCTTCTGTCAGAAGCCGCAGCTCGCAGAGCGACTGTACGGTGGGCAGGGGTAAGGTAGAATGGGTGTTCGCATGAAAAATGGTTAAGGACTCAAAGCATAGAACATACCTCAAAACGGCTTCCAGCCTTTCTCGCAAACCGACTCTCGGATAGTCGGGTTGCCGCCTTCTATCCAACTTACTCAAAAACTCTTTAAAACGGCTACGTACTTGCTTTCCCAAAGTAGCCAAGCACTTGATCCAGCAACAGTCTGCAGAGCGGCTGTCCGATTGGCAAGGCAGTCAACTAAGAGAAAGCGGCAAAGGAAAAAAGCCAAAAGAGTAATGAGCAAGAAAAGATAGAACTCAGATAAATATATTTACATAACATAGGCCCTTGGCCGAATTTTTGAGCAGAGGTTCAAAATACACCCCGCGGGTGGAATTATGCGAATTAACAAGTTCTTCAAAGACTACTGAAGCAGACAAAACAAAGATACAGCGGCAGCTTAGGAAGCAGCAGACGGATTCGGAGGGTCGGAGGAGGCGCCAGCGCCAGGCGTCGAGGTGGCCGGCTGGCTAGTCTCGGCTTGATCGCCTCCAGCGGCAGTCGGGTCGGTCGCACGCGACTCGTTGATGGAGGCACAGTCGAGCTGAGGCTGGCCGTCTGCTCCGTCTTCTAGTGCCTCCGCCTTGCCTCCGTCCTCCGCCTCGCCTTCATCCTCGACGCTGGAGCCAATCACCTCCATCGAGTCCTCGCCGTAATCTGGGTTCATCCCAAACCACTTTGGCGGTACCTCCTCGCTGTCTTCAAACCGCTCGGGGACGAAAATGCTGGTGTCGATGTACTCGGCGATCGCCGCAGCATGCTTGACAAGGGCGTCCTCCGCAGCCGCCAGCTCCGGCTGGGCCTCCGACCGAAGTGTGGCCAACCGGTCCAGATCAAGCCCCGTATACCATGCCTTGACGAACTCTAAGGCCCGGCGCGCTCCAGCTCGGGCCGAAGAGCCCTTCCAGGCCTCAAGGCGACCAGCCGCGACCTCTAGCCAGTCGGCCGTCAGGCTGGGGGTGCGCAGAGCCTGCATATCCGGCCACAGGGCGGCAATCGCCTGGGCACCAACACGTTGAAGCCGGCGCATCATCCGGTGAGCCGGCCGAAGGCGAGCCTCGATGCTCAGTATGTGCTCGTCAAGAGTTCGGGGGGCGTCGGCTGCAATCTCTGCGCCCTCCGACCTTCACGTTCAGCCTCGATGGCTTGGATGGCGGCCTGCGACTGCCCAGGGAAGAAGTCTGCAAAGACAGGAAGAAACGAAGAAGCTAGTCAAAAACCAGGAGTCGGCACGACTTAAATCGGCAGCTCGAAGAAAGAAAATAAAGAGGCTCACCATCAACGATGTCTTCAATCTCGTGGAAGCCGTAGGACAGCAGCGCCTCCTTGTTAGACCAGGAGGAGCGCTCGCCCGCGAACTCGGCCAGGAGGGCGGTTTCCATCTCCTCCGCCTCCCTCTGCGACTTCACAAGCAGCTCCTTCTGCTCTGCCAATTGAGTGGCCAGCAGATCACGCTCCGTGGCGAGCTTGCTGCACTCCTCCTCTTTGGCGCGCAAAGCGGAGTTGGCGTCGCTCCGCTGCTGTTGAAGAGCAACGTTGGCCCATGAGAAGAAGAAAGAAAGAAGGCGTCAAGCCACCAGTAAAGAAGGTCGCCGAGGAGATCCGGCCTGACTGCTCAGCAGTCGGCCTGAATCTCGGGGACTACAGCCCGCGGGTGCGCCAGCGCGCCCCCACGAAGAAGGAAAAAGACTTACTCCGGCTCTCCGAGAGATTGGCGGTCCACTTACCCAACGTTGGAAGGTCACCTTTGGGTACAACAATACGATCCTCGAAGAAGAGAGTGTCCTTGTCATCAAGGCGGTAGCACTTGTACTTGGGTTGACTCTTGGCAATCCCAATCTTCACCTTTTTCACCATAGCATCAAGAAGCTGGGCTTGGCGAATCTGGTCTTCCAAGGTAGGAGAGACTTGAAGGTTGGCGAGGAAACCTTGAGGAACAACTTGCAGATTAAGTTTGCGGAAAGCTTCACAAAGCTCGGGTTGATAAGGCTTAAGAATCAGACTGTTGCAATAAGCTTTCCTGCTCAATGCGTCAGCAATCACATTGGCCTTGCCTGGAGTATACTCGATACTCGGATTATACTCTTGAATCATTTCGACCCATCGAGTCTGCCTGAGGTTGAGATTAGGCTGAGTGAAGATGTACTTGAGACTCTTGTGATCAGTGAAAATGTCCACTTTTCTTCCCAATAAGAGATGTCTCCAAGTCAAAAGAGCATGCACAACTGCCGCCAACTCGAGATCATGAGTGGGGTAGTTCTTCTCATTAGGCTTCAACTGGCAAGAGGTATAAGCAACAACTTTCTTCTCTTGCATCAAAACTGCGCCAAGATCTTGGAGAGAGGCATCACAAAAGACCTCGTACAGCTTGGATTCATCAGGCGGAGTCAGAACTGCTGCAGTGATCAATTTCTCTTTCAACGTGTTGAAAGCAATGTCACACTCCGGAGACCAAACGTACTTGACGTGCTTCTGGAGAAGATTTGAGAGAGGCTTCGCGATCTTAGAAAAGTTTTCAACGAATCTTCGGCAGTAGCTTGCGAGACCGAGGAAGCTATGGAGTTGCTTCACGTTCTGAGGAGGTTCCCAATTCACAATTGCAGACACCTTCTCAGGATTCATGGCAATGCCCTTGGCAGAGATGATATGACCAAGATAAAGAACCTCATCGAGCCAAAATTCGCACTTGGAGAACTTGGCGTAGAACTGGTGTTCCCTGAGCTTATCAAGCACCAAACGCAAATGCTTGGCATGATCTTCCTTGTTCTTCGAGAAAACCAGAATGTTGTCGAGATAGACCACAACGAAGTCATTGGTGTAGGCGTTGAAGATGAAGTTCATCATGCGAGAGAACGTTAGAGGAGCGTTGACGAGGCCAAAAGACATGACAGTGTATTCGTATGAACCATAGCTTGTCCTGAAAGTCGTCTTGGGAATATCTTGCTCACGGATTCGAATCTGATGATAACCCATACGGAGATCAAGCTTGGAGAATACTTGGGCACCTTTGAGTTGTTCGAACAGCTCGTTGATATTGGGAAGTGGGTATTTGTTCTTGATGGTCTTCTTGTTCAATGGACGGTAGTCAACACAAAGTCGGTCCATTCCATCCTTCTTCTTCACAAAAAGAACACCACAACCCCACGGAGAAGAACTAGGCCGGATGAGACCCATTCTCTCTTGAATATCGAGTTGCTTCTTCAGCTCCTTCAACTCTTCAGGTTCGAGCTTGTAAGGACGCTTGCACACAGGTTCCATGCCGGGCTCAAGATCAATAACGAATTCAACTGGCCGGTGCGGAGGCATTCCTAGAAGCTCTTGTGGAAAGACGTCTTGATATTCGCAAACGACTGGAATCTGCGAGATAGCATCCAGTTCACCCTTCTCATTGAGAGAAAACAGACGGATGGTATCATCATGAGCGGCGAAGACAATTACATCCTCAGACGAATGAGTCAATTGAATCTGTCTGGCTGCACAATCAAGCTGAGCCTTGTGCTTAGAAAGCCAATCCATTCCGAGAATAAGATCAATATCCGAGTTGCCAAGAACCATTGGGGAAGAAAGGAACTTGTAGTCGCCCAAGGTGATAGTAACATCTGGCACCTCCAGACTTGCACTCAAACATTTGCCAGGAGAAACGATATCCATTTGTTTACCCAAATGAGACGAAACAAACTCATGCTTGGTAAAAAATGGCTTTGACATGAAACAATGCGATGCACCAGTGTCAAAAAGAACTCTTGCGGGAATATCGTTAACAGGAAGGTTACCCATGATGACATCTGACAAATCCTCTGCCTGAGCTCCATTCATCAAGTTGACCTTGGCGTGCTTGGGGTTATGCTTGACCACAGCTGTACTTGCCGATCTCACAGGAGGAGGAGGAGGAAGACGCCTCTGGTTGAGACACTTGTTGGCATAGTGACCCTTCTGTTGGCACTTGTTGCACGTGACCTCTGAAAGCGGACGGTGATATGGAGCACTCGATCTTGGAGCTTGAGACGAAGTCTTGTTCTGAAAGTCAGGGTTGGGTGGGTGGGAAGAACCACTGCCACCTTTGCTCTTCTGCTGATACGGCTGACGGAACGGAGGAGGAGGAAGCCAATACTTCTGCCACTTGGCCACTTGAGTAGAGGAAGAAGGAGTAACATCTCTGACTCGCTTCTTGGAAGCATCACACCTCAACTGAGCAGCCTCTTGCTTCAGTGCCATGTTGTAGAACTCATCGTATCTCAAGGGCTCGAAGAGAACAAGAGCTAGCTGAATTTCTTCTCTAAGACCACCCCTGAACTGATATATCATGCTCTTCTCATCAGGTACGTCCTGCTTAGCAAAGCGGGCGAGCTTCTGAAACAACTTGTTGTAGTAATAGACAGACAAAGAGCCTTGCTTCAGGTTGCGGAATTCCTCACGCTTGCTTTCAACCACACTCTGGGGAATATGATGAGCTCGGAAATCTCGACGGAATTCATCCCAAGTGATAACACGTCCACCTCTGGAACCCTTGTACTGCTGTAACCATTCTGCAGCTTGATCTTTGAGTTGGAAGGAAGCGAACTTGACAAAGTCCTCAGGCCTGACGTTGCTGCACTCGAAATGCTTGCACAGATCCACAAGCCAATCGTCAGCATCGGTTGCCTCAACACAATTGCTGAAAGTCTTTGGCCCATTAGCAAGGAACTGGTTGAGTGTAGCAAAGTGATTCTGATTGTTGCCTTGGTTCCCTTGGTTGCCTTGATTGCGCTCTTGAAGAATTTGCATGATCAACTGTGTGTTTGCATTGGTTGCGGCCATCACAACTTGCCATGCCTCCAGAGGAGGTGGAGGTGGTGACGGATCAGGATTTGGAGTCGTGCGCGTTGGAGGAGCCATCCTGAAGAGGTTGACCACCATTAGCACATTGATAGACAAATATTGAAGCTGAATCCAACGGAATGAAAATTGCAACATATAGTCTTCACATCCGAACAAAATGAACGAATGCATTCCTCTTGAAATGGTCACATATCCATAAATTGAGAAGCCACTTAGAATTTAGGTAGAGAAATAAATCAACAAGGTACGGATCAAGAACGAATAATCGGTAAGAAATCCCAATCTCAAACCAATATCCGTGGAAGAAGAATTAGAGCTACTAGAATTCCCACCTATGAAACTCCCGAACCTTTCCAGTTATGCAATCAGGTGTTGGGGATACAGGGGAAGCATAATATCTCACCCAAACTAGCAAATCCTACATCCAGCTGTATCCATCCTTCAACACATAACCGAGAAAAACTTCGGAAACCATCTACATCAACCTTCGAAAAGCATCCATTATACAAGTTATGGTGATACTCCCGAACTCCAGCCCCAGTACTGGATGGCGTCGAGGTTATCTCACCAACGAACTGCATAAAAGAGATTTTCGATGTCGGCGTACTAAACTCAGGTATTCCAGAACTGCAACAATAAAATTATGACGACAACACCTCAGAGCTCAACTCCCCGGGACACTTCCACAAAACCCCTGACAGGAGGCACCAAGACAATGTTCATCATAAAACCATCGGAATGATTCCAAGATACCCGCGTGATACTAAATTTTTTTTAGTGAAATTTGAGAAGAAAAAAGTCAAAACTCTACGTCAGGATGCCTTACCAGAGCAATGAGGAGACTGGGGAGTAAAAAGAATTCCTAAACTCTCCGATATATAATTCCTAATGACTCAAAACATTTTTCTAGACACAACTCGGCCGCTAAAAACGATCAAGCAATGGGGCTCCTAAGGTCGGGGAAGGCTCTGATTACCAACTTGTAACACCCTCGATGCGACTATATCTCCCACGTGTCGAGGCACGACTTAGAGGCATAATCGCATTGAAGGCATATGTCGCAAGTTAGGCAATCTTCACAACATCCCATGTAATATAGATAATAAAAGGGGAGATAACATAGTTGGATTACACTCGCCACGTCAATCAAGTACATAAATAACATTACATCATCCAAACACTCATGGCCCGACTACGGCGCCAAAATAAAAGATAACCCAACATGCGACACGGTCCCAATCAACCCCAACTAGGCACCACTACTGATCATCAGGAAAGGAAACATAGTATCGTTGAGAGTCTTCGTCGAACTCCCACTTGAGCTCGAGCGTGTCACCTGGAGCGGAATCATCAGGCCCTGCATCTGGTGTAATAGTAATCTGTGAGCCACAAGGACTCGGCAATCTCGCACCCTCGCGATCAAGACTATTTAAGCTTATAGGTAAGGCAAGGTAAAAGTATGAGGAGCTGCAGCAAGCGACTGGCATATATGGTGGCTATCCTGTACGCAAAAGAGAGCGAGAAGAGGAGGCAAAGCGGAGTTGGCGTCGCTCAGCTGCTGTTGAAGAGCAGCGTTGGCCCATGAGAAGAAGAAAGAAAGAAGGCGTCAAGCCACCAGTAAAGAAGGTCGCCGGGGAGATCCAGCCTGACTGCTCAGCAGTCGGCCTGAATCTCGGGGACTACAGCCCGCGGGTGCGCCAGCGCGCCCCCACGAAGAAGGAAAAAGACTTACTCCGGCTCTCCGAGAGATCGGCGGTCCGCTTACCCAACGTTGGAAGGTCACCTTTGGGTACAACAATACGATCCTCGAAGAAGAGAGTGTCCTTGTCATCAAGGCGGTAGCACTTGTACTTGGGTTGACTCTTGGCAATCCCAATCTTCACCTTTTTCACCATAGCATCAAGAAGCTGGGCTTGGCGAATCTGGTCTTCCAAGGTAGGAGAGACTTGAAGGTTGGCGAGGAAACCTTGAGGAACAACTTGCAGATTAAGTTTGCGGAAAGCTTCACAAAGCTCGGGTAGATAAGGCTTAAGAATCAGACTGTTGCAATAAGCTTTCCTGCTCAATGCGTCAGCAATCACATTGGCCTTGCCTGGAGTATACTCGATACTCGGATTATACTCTTGAATCATTTCGACCCCTAGAGTCTGCCTGAGGTTGAGATTAGGCTGAGTGAAGATGTACTTGAGACTCTTGTGATCAGTGAAAATGTCCACTTTTCTTCCCAATAAGAGATGTCTCCAAGTCAAAAGAGCATGCACAACTGCCGCCAACTCGAGATCATGAGTGGGGTAGTTCTTCTCATTAGGCTTCAACTGGCGAGAGGTATAAGCAACAAATTTCTTCTCTTGCATCAAAACTGCGCCAAGACCTTGGAGAGAGGCATCACAAAAGACCTCATACGGCTTGGATTCATCAGGCGGAGTCAGAACTGGAGCAGTGATCAATTTCTCTTTCAAAGTGTTGAAAGCAATGTCACACTCCAGAGACCAAACATACTTGACGTGCTTCTGGAGAAGATTTGAGAGAGGCTTCGCGATCTTCGAAAAGTTTTCAACGAATCTTCAGCAGTAGCTTGCGAGACCGAGGAAGCTACGGAGTTGCTTCACGTTCTGAGGAGGTTCCCAATTCACAATTGCAGACACCTTCTCAGGATTCACGGCAATGCCCTCGGCAGAGATGATATGACCAAGATAAAGAACCTCATCGAGCCAAAATTCGCACTTGGAGAACTTGGCGTAGAACTGGTGTTCCCTGAGCTTATCGAGCACCAAACACAAATGCTTGGCATGATCTTCCTTGTTCTTCGAGAAAACCAGAATGTCGTCGAGATAGACCACAACGAAGTCATTGGTGTAGGCGTTGAAGATGAAGTTCATCATGCGAGAGAACGTCGGAGGAGCGTTGACGAGGCCAAAAGACATGACAGTGTATTTGTATGAACCATAGCTTGTCCTGAAAGCCGTCTTGGGAATATCTTGCTCACGGATTTGAATCTGATGATAACCCATACGGAGATCAAGCTTGGAGAATACTTGGGCACCTTTGAGTTGTTCGAACAGCTCATTGATATTGGGAAGTGGGTATTTGTTCTTGATGGTCTTCTTGTTCAATGGACGGTAATCAACACAAAGTCGGTCCGTTCCATACTTCTTCTTCACAAAAAGAACACCACAACCCCACGGAGAAGAACTAGGCCGGAGGAGACCCATTCTCTCTTGAATATCGAGTTGCTTCTTCAGCTCGTTCAACTCTTCAGGTCCGAGCTTGTAAGGACGCTTGCACACAGGTTCCGTGCCGGGCTCAAGATCAATAACGAATTCAACTGGCCGGTGCGGAGGCATTCCTGGAAGCTCTTTTGGAAGGACGTCTTGATATTCGCAAACGACTGGAATCTGTGAGATAGCATCCAGTTCACCCTTCTCATTGAGAGAAAACAGATGGATGGTATCATCACGAGCGGCGAAGACAATTACATCCTCAGACGAATGAGTCAATTGAACCTGTCTGGCTGCACAATCAAGCTGAGCCTTGTGCTTAGAAAGCCAATCCATTCCGAGAATAAGATCAATATCCGAGTTGCCAAGAACCATTGGGGAAGAAAGGAACTTGTGGTCGCCCAAGGTGATAGTTACATCTGGCACCTCCAGACTTTCACTCAAACGTTTGCCAGGAGAAACGATATCCATTTGTTTACCCAAATGAGACGAAACAAACTCATGCTTGGTAAAAAATGGCTTTGACATGAAACAATGCGATGCACGAGTGTCAAAAAGAACTCTTGAGGGAATATCGTTAACAGGAAGGTTACCCATGATGACATCTGACGAATCCTCTGCCTGAGCTGCATTCATCAAGTTGACCTTGGCGTGCTTGGGATTATGCTTGACCATAGCTGTACTTGCCGATCTCACAGGAGGAGGAGGAGGAAGACGCCTCTGGTTGAGACACTTGTTGGCATAGTGACCCTTCTGTTGGCACTTGTTGCACGTGACCTCTGAAAGCGAACGGTGATACGGAGCACTCGATCTTGGAGCTTGAGACGAAGTCTTGTTCTGAAAGTCAGAGTTGGGTGGGTGGGAAGAACCACTGCCACCTTTGCTCTTCTGCTGATACGGCTGACGGAACGGAGGAGGAGGAAGCCAATACTTCTGCCGCTTGGCCACTTGAGTAGAGGAAGAAGGAGTAACATCTCTGACTCGCTTCTTGGAAGCATCACACCTCAACTGAGCAGCCTCTTGCTTTAGTGCCATGTTGTAGAACTCATCGTATCTCAAGGGCTCGAAGAGAACAAGAGCTAGCTGAATTTCTTCTCTAAGACCACCCATGAACTGATATATCATGCTCTTCTCATCAGGTACGTCCTGCTTAGCAAAGCGGGCGAGCTTCTGAAACAACTTGTTGTAGTAATAGACAGACAAAGAGCCTTGCTTCAGGTTGCGGAATTCCTCACGCTTGCTTTCAACCACACTCTGGGGAATATGATGAGCTCGGAAATCTCGACGGAATTCATCCCAAGTGATAACACGTCCACCTCTGGAATCCTTGTACTGCTGGAACCATTCTGCAGCTTGATCTTTGAGTTGGAAGGAAGCGAACTTGACAAAGTCCTCAGGCCTGACGTTGCTGCACTCGAAATGCTTGCACAGATCCACAAGCCAATCGTCAGCATCGGTTGCCTCAACACAATTGCTGAAAGTCTTTGGCCCATTAGCAAGGAACTGGTTGAGTGTAGCAAAGTGATTCTGATTGTTGCCTTGGTTCCCTTGGTTGCCTTGATTGCGCTCTTGAAGAATTTGCATGATCAACTGTGTGTTTGCATTGGTTGCGGCCATCACAGCTTGCCATGCCTCCGGAGGAGGTGGAGGTGGTGGCGGATCAGGATTCGGAGTCGTGCGCGTTGGAGGAGCCATCCTGAAGAGGTTGACCACCATTAGCACATTGATAGACAAATATTGAAGCTGAATCCAACGGAATGAAAATTGCAACATATAGTCTTCACATCCGAACAAAATGAACGAATGCATTCCTCTTGAAATGGTCACATATCCATAAATTGAGAAGCCACTTAGAATTTAGGTAGAGAAATAAATCAACAAGGTACGGATCAAGAACGAATAATCGGTAAGAAATCCCAATCTCAAACCAATATCCGTGGAAGAAGAACTAGAGCTACTAGAATTCCCACCTATGAAACTCCAGAACCTTTCCGGTTATGCAATCAGGTGTTGGGGATACAGGGGAAGCATAATATCTCACCCAAACTAGCAAATCCTACATCTAGCTGTATCCATCCTTCAACACATAACCGAGAAAAACTTCGGAAACCATCTACCTCAACCTTCGAAAAGCATCCGTTATACAAGTTATGGCGATACTCCCGAACTCCCGCCCCAGTACTGGGTGGCGTCGAGGTTATCTCACCAACGAACTGCATAAAAGAGATTTTTGATGTCGGCGTACTAAACTCAGGTATTCCAGAACTGCAACAATAAAATTATGACGACAACACCTCAGAGCTCAACTCCCCGGGACACTTCCACAAAACCCCTGACAGGAGGCACCAAGACAATGTTCATCATAAAACCATCGGAACAATTCCAAGATACCCGCGTGATCCTAAATTTTTTTTAGTGAAATTTGAGAAGAGAAAAGTCAAAACTCTACGTCAGGATGCCTTACCAGAGCGATGAGGAGACTGGGGAGTAAAAAGAATTCCTAAACTCTCCGATATATAATTCCTAATGACTCAAAACATTTTTCTAGACACAACTCGGCCGCTAAAAACGATCAAGCAATGGGGCTCCTAAGGTCGGGGAAGGCTCTGATTACCAACTTGTAACACCCTCGATGCGACTATATCTCCCACGTGTCGAGGCACGACTTAGAGGCATAATCGCATTGAAGGCATATGTCGCAAGTTAGGCAATCTTCACAACATCCCATGTAATATAGATAATAAAAGGGGAGATAACATAGTTGGATTACACTCGCCACGTCAATCAAGTACATAAATAACATTACATCATCCAAACACTCATGGCCCGACTACGGCGCCAAAATAAAAGATAACCCAACATGCGACACGGTCCCAATCAACCCCAACTGGGCACCACTACTGATCATCAGGAAAGGAAACATAGTATCATTGAGAGTCTTCGTCGAACTCCCACTTGAGCTCGAGCGTGTAACCTGGAGCGGAATCATCAGGCCCTGCATCTGGTGTAATAGTAATCTGTGAGCCACAGGGACTCAGCAATCTCGCACCCTCGCGATCAAGACTATTTAAGCTTATAGGTAAGGCAAGGTAAAAGTATGAGGAGCTGCAGCAAGCGACTGGCATATATGGTGGCTATCCTGTACGCAAAAGAGAGTGAGAAGAGGAGGCAAAGCGCGAGCGGGAAACTAGAGAACAACCTGCGCAAGCATTACTCCAACACCGTGTCCACTTCCCGGACTCCGCCGAGAAGAGGCCATCATGGCAACACACTCAGTTGATTCATTTTAATTAAATTAAGGTTCAAGTTATCTACAACCGGACATTAACAAATTCCCATCTGCCCATAACCGTGGGCACGGCTTTCAAAAGTTCAAATCCCTGCAGGGGAGTTCCAACTTAGCCCATGACAAGCTCTCACGGTAAACGAAGGAATAGACCTCCTCCCAAGACGTTCCGATCAGACTCGGTATCTCGGTTCTTCAAGACACTTCGACAGGTTAAAACAAGACCAGCAACACCGCCCGAATGTGCCGACAAATCTCGATAGGAGCTGCACATATCTCGTTCTTAGGGCACACTCAGATAGGTCAAGCTACGAGTAAAACCAACCCTCGAGTTTCCCCGAGGTGGCCCCGTAGGCTGCCTGGTTCGGACCAACACTCAAAGGAGCACTGGCCCGGGGGGGTTTAAAATAAGATGACCCTCGGGCTCTGGAAACCCAAGGGAAAAAGAGGCTAGGAGGCAAATGGTAAAACCAAGGTTGGGCATTGCTGGAAAAGCTTTAATCAAGGCGAACTATCAAGGGGTTCCCATTATAACCCAACCGCGTAAGGAACGCAAAAATCCGGGAACATAACACCGATATGACGGAAACTAAGGCGGCATGGAACAAAACACTAGGCGAGAGGCCGAGCCTTCCACCCTTTACCAAGTATATAGATGCATTAAGATAACATGGCAATATAATGATATCCCAACAAGTAAATAAATGTTCCAACAAGGAACGGTCTCCAATCTTCACCTGCAACTAGCAACGCTATAAGAGGGGCTGAGCGAAGCGGTAACATAGCCAATCAACGGTTTGCTAGGACATGGTGGGTTAGAGGTTTGACATGGCAATTTGGGAGGCTTGAAAGCAAGTAGTAGGCATCGTAGCATTGGCATAGCAAAAGAGCGAGCAATCTAGCATAGCAAACATAGTAGTGATTTCGAGGGTATGACCATCTTGCCTGCACAGTTGTCAGAGTTGACTGGATCCTCGAAAGCAAACTCAATGGGCTCCTCGTTAGCGAACTCGTCTCCTGGCTCTACCCAAACAAGACAAACAAGCAACAAAGACACAAATCAACCACGTGCAACTCAAACAACATGATGCAAATATGATATGCTATGCGGGATGCGATGCGGGATGCATATGCAAGATGTGACAGGAAATGCAAGAACCTGGCCTCAACTTGGAAATTCAAGTGTGCCACTGGAAAAAATGAGATGAAATCGCTTGAAAACGATATAAAGAACACCGGAATCGGAGTTACGGTTTGGAAATGGCAAGCGATTCAATTATGGCACCGGTCTGCGATTTACAGCAAGTAGCCATCTAAATGCAATGAGATGAACATGCTACAGCACCCAAACATGACAACAAAATACATGGAAGGGATGCATTCAAGATGCTTAACAAAAGTATAGCACGGAGCTATGGCCAATTCATCCATTAACAGGTTCAAACAAGCATGGCAAAAATGCATATGGCAAACAGATTTCAGACTTAGTGAAATCAACACTTGTCTGGAATTTCAGATCAGATAGCACTCTTCGGAGCAACAAAGCTACATGCTACAGGACCTGAACAAGGCAAAGGAAAGTATAGCATGGAGCTACTCAAAGAGCTTAACAAAAGTCCCTTAGTGACCTTAAGCCAAAAGGGATCAGAAAATACAATTGCAAGCATGTGAACATAGCAAAAACATAATCAGTTTTCAGACTTAGTGAAAAACTGGCACATGCTGAAACATAACTCAAGTAGGCATGTTTACGAGCTCGATGCACTCAATACGGAGCAAGTCATGATATGCTAAGCATACACCCATCAATAATACACAAAATGCAAACTAGACATGGCAAGAACAATAGCATAGCATGCACGGATCAACTACAACATCATCGGCAAAATTGCAAACAAGTTGACAATCTGCCCAGATTCATGAAGTAGCAAAAGTAGAGCTCGATTGACTCAAGCTAGGGTGCTCCATAATTGCAAACAAAGACATGGATGGATAGAGCACTACAAGATTAACAACACATCCTTACTGATCATCCTCAAAAGAGGCACGGATCACTAGGAAACAACATGAACATATGGCCATATGAGATAAACAGCTCAAGGACTTAGTGGAATTGCTAAGTCCCTGAAATCAGAATTACAAGTGCACCACTTTGCAAGCTTGTGCTATTCACCACACACATCACAAAAATACATGGGTTGCACCTCTGGAAAGATGACAAAACCCTTAACAAAACATATGTAGAACTCATGGGCATATCATGCACACAATAATCATGACAAAAATGACAAAAAGCTAAAAGGAGCAGCAGATCTGACAAATATCTCAAGTAGCCCTTTTCTAACAGCATTTCGGGCATCAAGATGAACTCAAATGAAAATGATGCAATGGAATGAAATGATGTACTCTCTGAGATGAACATTTTGATATGCTATATGCCAAAACGGAGTTACGGATGCAAAGTTACGAGGCTATGAACATGAGCACTTGAAACTAGAAAAATCGGGAACTTAGTAGAATTTCGACCTCCGGATCTAGGGTTTGACCGCGGCACGGATTTCGTTGCAGCCCGGATCTCACCGGAGAGATCCGCTGGAGAGCGAGGGGAAGGTGCGTCGGCGACGGGGAGGGGCCGGGTGCACCGGAGCGACGGCCGGAGCGCGGGGCGGCGCCGACGACGAGGTGCGCGGCGGCGGGGCGACCGAGGCGAGGCGCGGCGCGGCGGCCCGGTGGGTGCAGCGAGGCGGCGGGGCGGCAGCCTGGTGGGTGCAGCGAGGCGGCGGGGCGGCACCGGCAACGGCGGCTGGCGGAGGAGCGGCTGCGCCGGCGAGGCGCATCAAGGAGCGGGGCGGCGCGGTGTGGATGGGCTCGGGGGGCCCGACTCGGGCTCGCCCGGGCCGGCGGCGGGACAGGCGGCGGGGCGCCACGTGGCAGCCTGCCACTGGTGCGGCGGGCGGCGGACGGTGTCCGGCCGGCACGGACGTGTCCGGCGCGGCGCGGTGGATTTTTAGGGTTTCAGACGAGGGGGATCCGGATTTTCGGGGAGAGGCCTTTAAATAGAGGTAGAGGGAGTTAGGAGAGTCCAAATGAGGTGCGGTTTTCGGCCACGCGATCGTGATCGAACGATCTATGATGGAGAAGGCTTAGGTGGATTTTGGGCCAAATTGGAAGGGTGTTGGGCTGCAACACACACGAGGCCTTTTCGGTCCCTTGGTTAACCGTTGGAGTATCAAACGAAGTCCAAATGGCACGAAACTTGACAGGCGGTCTACCGGTAGTAAACTAAGGCCGCTTGGCAAGTCTCGGTCCAATCCGGAAATGTTTAATCCCCACACACGAAAGAAAGGTAGAAATGACCACCGGAGGAGAACGAAGCGCCGGAATGCAAAACGGACAACGGGGAAAATGCTCGAATGCATGAGACGAACACGTATGCGAATGCAATGCACATGATGACATGATATGAGATGCATGACAACGACAACAACACACGGAGACAAAAACCCGAACCCGAGAAAATAAAATAACTTAACGCCGGAAACGGCAAGAGTTGGAGTACAAATTGGGAAAGTTACATCCGGGGTGTTACATCGACGTCGCTCTCCGCCTGGTCGGCGAGGAACTCACGGGCCGGCCCCGAGGTGTCGGCTGGTGGGTGGAGGAGGGGATTCTAACCAAAGCCAACTGGTCAAAGCAAAACTCGGCAATAAAGAAGACAATCCAAAGAAAGAAAGGAAAGGCGACTCACCACGGGCGGGGGTTGGCGCGGGAGTACGGCCCCTTGCCGAACCGCCAATCCTCCAGGAGCCTGCTGTCCGAGAGGTAGTTCACCATGAAGGCCACCTCTTCGTGAGGCATGTCCTTGGTGCACATCCGACACGGGTCGCGGTGCCCGCTCATCTGGCATATCATATGGGGACGGCCTTGGAGTGGGAGAACTCGGCGCGAGACGAAGGTGGCTAGCAGGTCCGGACCAGTCAGACCCTCCGACTGCGTCAGCACTCGGAGTCGCGTGATGGCGCCGACTCTTGCAGGCGTCAGCGACTTGGCCCGGTAAGACCAATTGGGCAGTCGCCCAGCCGGCGGGCCGGCTTCGAAAGCCGGCAGGTTGACCTAGTCCCCCCTCGTGGAGGCGTTCTTGACGTAGAAGTAGGATCTCTGCCACATCTTCACCGAATTGATCAGCGAGATGGAGGGGAAGGGATTGTTGGCCCCCGACCTTCGCACGACGATGAAAGCGCCGCACTGAGCCGGCACGCCCGCAGGCTGGGTGCCGAGCTTGGAGAAGAAGAACTCCCCCCAGAGCTCGAGGGTGGGGAGGACTCCAAGGAAGCCCTCGCACATGGCCACGAAGGTGGACAGCAGCACCACTGAGTTGGGGGTGAGGTGGTGCGGCTGGAGGCCGTAGAACTCGAGGAAGGACCGGAAGAAACTGCTCGCCGGTAGCCCCAGCCCGCGCAGGCAGTGCGAGCGGAAGATGACCCGCTCGCCCTCCTGCGGTGCGAGGGAAATCTCCCCCTTAGGCGCAAGACGCACCTGCACGCGATCCTCGCCGGGGAGCCGACGAGTCCGGCGGAGGAACTCGATGTGGTCTTCGTGAACTTCAGAGCCGTCCCAGTTGCCGGAGCGCACTGGGGGAGGCGCGGCGGCAGAGGAAGAACTCATCGCAAGCTGTCGCCGCAGCGTTCGCCGGATCTTGGGCACGTGACGGGGAGAAGAAGAAGAGGAAGGAGGAGAGCGAGGAGCAGCAAGAAGGAAGAGAACGAGGAGTAGTGGGAAGGAGGGGCGCGCGTGCCCCCCTCTTCCCCCTACTTATAGCCTCGTGGGCTGCGAAGCCGAGGGGGCGGCCGTGGGGATTTACTGCGCCCACGACCCCATGACCCCCACGATCCACGATAAAGTTACTGCACGCAGTAACTCCACGAGAATCCCAACCGTCCACCGGGGCCGCAGCGGATCCGCTCGGGCGCCGAGGCGCGGTAGTGGCAGGCCCCGCCTATGGGCCTGTCCCATCGCGCGCGTAGGCTGGCAGGACGGCCTAGCCACGTGCCCTCGCGTGACAGGCCTAGAACGGGCGGCGGCCTGGAGGCTTGGCTAGCACGCCACTTAAATCCCGCCGCGACGTTCGAAATACTGAGCGAATCGTGATTAAGTGAGTCCGAGTTGAGCAAGTCCGACTCCTTCTAGTCGGCCCGGCAGAAGTCAATCAAAGACCATGTGTTGAGCACCCGGAAGGAGAAACTATTGAGGCTTCTTGGCCGATTGTCCGCGGCGCCTCACCAGCTTCGGGGACTACTGTCGGAGTAATGAGCCACGGGTAGGCCAACCCGAGCCCCAGAACCTTTCAAGACATCGGGCCGGCTGCGCCCCTCAAGACCCCATGACGAAGAGCCGCCTCCTGAGGAGTCGGTAGTGAGACGGCCGACTGCCCGCACACGGCCGAGTCCCAGGGACGACTTCCAGAGAATCCGGCTTTGGGGAGTCGGCCTGCAACTCCAACAAACCCCATGACCTCATCAAAAGGGACGAGGCAGGGGCGTGGCTATAGCGAAGCCCACCCCTGCCCCTCACCAAGGGCAGGCATGGCCACAGCACGCCGTACCCTGGAAGATCTCCGTGCGGCGTGGCATTGTTTCCATGTCGGCCCTGACATCAGCACCACAGGGCCGAATCCTGTACCCACGAAGGCTTGTCTGTACGGCCTAGAGGCAGCAGGCCCCACCAGTCAGTGAGACCTCGGGAGACGGCAAGAGAACCACCAGTCGGACCCGTCGGGAGTCGGCCCGGGGGAGTCGGCCGAGCCCTCCCCCGGGGCCCATGCGCCATTAATCAAGATGTGATGGGGAGTGGCAACAGTGATCGCCCGCCAGGCGGCGGGGCTATTGCCACGACCTCATGATCAAGCCCGCATCATCAGAAGCACGGCTACAGTAATCAGCAGCCGGCAAGACCCGCCCGTGGCGGACGCGGCCTATCGGCTCCGTACCAGGCCAGTCGGCGAGGCCCGCCAGTCGGCGGGCCCCAGCGGTCAGCAGAGAAGACGGAGGTCAGAGGCACTGACGGCTGGGCCCGCGTCCAGCCGGATTACCATTGTACCCCTGGGGGGTAGGCCTATATAAACCCCCCAGGGCACCCATGCAAAAGGTTGGACCCCATTAGCTCTAGACCAGATCATATAGAAGGGAGAGAGCTAGCCTTGCCCTCCCCTGCCACCAGAGAACAGCTCAAGGAGCAACCGTGTAAACACTTTGCCATAGTGATCATGCGGAGACCCCGCAGAGCAGCAGTAGGGGTATTATCTCCCCAGAGAGCCCCGAAGCTGGGTAAGATTCGCCGGCGTGCATGTCTTCGCCTCATCCCGTTTCCAGGCACCGGCGACGTTCTACTCGCCCCCACCATGATAAGCCACCCATTGGCATATGTCGCACCAAACCCACGACAATCGTCAAGCTAGTTTTCATCATGCTCATATGATTCGCGTTCGTTACTTTGATAATTTCATATGTGGGTGGACCGGTGCTTGGGTATTGACCTTCCTTGGACAAGCATCCCACTTATGATTAACCCCCTTCGCAAGCATCCGCAACTATGAAAGAAGAATTAAGGTAAACCTAACCATAGCATGAAACATATGGGTCCAAATCAGCCCCTTACGAAGCAACGCGGAAAATAGGGTTTAAGCTTCTGTTACTCTAGCAACCCATCATCTACTTATTACTTCCCAATGCCTTCGCCTATGCCCAAACAATGGTGAAGTGTCATGTAGTCGACGTTCACATAACACCACTAGAGGAAAGACAACATACATCTCATCAAAATATCGAACGAATACCAAATTCACATGACTATTTATAGCAAGACTTCTCCCATGTCCTCATGAACAAACATAACTACTCGCAAATCATATTCATCTTCATAATCAGAAGGGTATTAATATGCATAAAGGATCTGAACATATAATCTTCCACCGAATAAACCAACTAGCATCAACTACAAGGAGTAATCAACACTACTAGCAACCCATGGGTACCAATCTGAGGTTTTGAGACAAAGATCAGATACAAGAGATGAACTAGGGTGAGGGAGTCCTGGATTAGGGGGTGTTCGGATGGCCGGACTATACCTTCAGCCGGACTCCTGGACTATGAAGATACAAGATTGAAGACTCCGTCCCATGTCCGGAAGGGACTTTCCTTGGCGTGGAAGGCAAGCTTGGTGATACGGATATGAAGATCTCCTACCATTGTAACCGACTTTGTGTAACCCTTACCCTACCCGGTCTCTATATAAACCGGAGGGTTTTAGTCCGTAGGACAACATACACATCAATAATCATACCATAGGCTAGCTTCTAGGGTTTAGTCTCCTCGATCTCGTGGTAGATCTACTCTTGTACTACCCATATCATCAATATTAATCAAGCAGGACGTAGGGTTTTACCTCCATCGAGAGGGCCCAAACCTGGGTAAAACTTCGTGTCCCTTGCCTCCTGTTACCATCCAGCCTAGACGCACAGTTCGGGACCCCCTACCCGAGATCCGCCGGTTTTGACACCGACATTGGTGCTTTCATTGAGAGTTCCTCTGTGTCGTCGCCGTCAGGCTCGATGGCTCCTACGATCATCAATAGCGATGCAGTCCAGGGTGAGACCTTCCTCCCTGGACAGATCTTCGTCTTCGGCGGCTTCGCACTGCGGGCCAATTCGCTTGGCCGTCTGGAGTAGATCGAAACCTACGCCCCTGGCCATCAGGTCAGATTTGGAAGTTTTAACTACACGACTGACATTTGCAGGGACTTGATCTTCGACGGATTCGAGCCACTGCCGAGCGCGCCGCACTGTCACGACGAGCATGATTTAGCTCTGCCGCCGAACAGTGCCCTGGAGGCCGCACCCGCGTCAGCTCCGACCCCTAATTCGGAGCCGACTGCGCCGATCGAGGATGGGCGGTTGGACGCCACCTCGGGGGTTGCGACCCTAACAGCGATTGAGCCAAGCACCAGCCCCGTGCTCTGCGAGACTCGTGACTCCGAGGAGCCGGACTCCTCTCCGGACTCCGAACCCTCCACGCCCCTGCCGATCGAATCCGATTGGGTGCCGATCATGGAGTTCACTGCCACGGACATCTTTCAGCACTCGCCTTTGGGCGATATCCTGAAGTCACTGAAGTCTCTCTCTTTATCAGGAGAGCCCTGGCCGGACTACAGTCAGCAAGGTTGGGGTACGGACGATGAAGAAATTCAAATCCCACCCACCACCCACTTTGTAGCCACTGCCGACGACTTAACCGACATGCTCGACTTCGACTCCGAAGACATTGACGGTACGGACGCCGATGAAGGAGATGATGAAGAACCAGCGCCTCCTAGGCCCTGGAAAGCCACCTCGTCATATGATATATACATGGTGGACACCACAAAAGAGGGAGATGGCGATGGAACAGCGGAGGATGACCCCTCCAAGAAACAACCTAAGCGTCAGCGTCAGCGGCGCCGCTCAAAATCCCGCCAAAACAAACAAGGCGATTCCAGCACGGGAGATAATAATACTCCGGAAAGCGCCGAAGAAAACCCCCTCTAGCAAGATTTAGCACAAGAGGATGGAGAAACCAGCCCTCATGAGAGAGCGGCAGACAGAGAGGTCGAGGACGATAATTATATGCCTCCCTCCGAATACGAGGCAAGCCTCGACGATGATGAATTCATCGTGCCAGAGGATCCTGTCGAGCAAAAGCGTTTCCAACGCAGGCTTATGGCCACGGCAAGAAGCCTCAAGAAAAAAACAGCAACAGCTCAGAGCTGATCAAGACTTGCTAGTCGACAGATGGACTGAAGTCCTTGCGACCGAAGAGCATAAACTCGAACGCCCATCCAAGAGCTACCCAAAGCGCAGGTTGCTACCCCAATTAGAGGAGGAAGCACTTGATGCGGCAGACCGGCCACCTCGTGGTCGCGACAGAGAGGCCTCTCGGCCCTCCACTCAAGCCACACCCCGTACCAAGGCACGGGAACATGCGCCGAACTTACGAGACATGTTGGAGGACAAGGCAAGGCAAACAAGATCGATCTACGGATCGCGTGGGCGCCCCACGGCTCGAGATGGCAACCGTCATGCCGGCCACAAATTCGGCAAGGCCGAACACAGTAGACAAGGCTCACTGGAGCTACGTCATGATATAGCCCAGTACAGAGGCGCCGCACACCCACTCTGCTTTACAGATGAAATAATGGATCATCAAATCCCCGAGGGTTTCAAACCCGTAAACATCGAATCATATGATGGCACAACAGATCATGCGGTATGGATCGAGGATTATCTCCTTCATATCCACATGGCCCACGGCGATGATTTCCACGCCATCAAATACCTCCCACTCAAGCTTAAAGGACCAGCTCAGCATTGGCTTAACAGCTTGCCAATAGGATCAATCAGTTATTGGGAGGACCTGGAAGCCGCATTCCTCGACAATTTCCAGGACACTTACATGCGACCCCCAGACGCCGATGACCTAAGTCACGTAATTCAGCAGCCAGAGGAATCGGCCAGGCAATTCTGGACACGGTTCCTAACAAAGAAAAATCAAATAGTCAACTGTCCGGACGCTGCGGCCCTAGCAGCCTTCAAACACAATATCCATGACGAGTGGCTGGCCCGGCACCTTGGACAGGAAAAGCCGAAATCTATGGCTGCACTCATGACCCGCTTTTGCGCGGGAGAAGACAGCTGGCTTGCTTGTAGCAACAATATGACCAAGAACCCTGGTAATTCGGACACCAGGGACAGTAGTGGCAGGTCGCGTCGCAACAAGCAAAAACGCCGCATTAACGGCGACAATGCTAGATACATATTGAAAGTGGGAGCAATTAGCTAAAGTAGCTCCGCGCAGAGCATTGTAGACATAGAAAATTGCAAAATACTTACGGATCTGAATATGGCAGACCCATTGACTAAACTTCTCTCACAAGCAAAACATGATCACACCTTAGTACTCTTTGGGTGTTAATCACATAGCAATGTGAACTAGATTACTGACTCTAGTAAACCCTTTGGGTGTAGGTCACATGACGATGTGAACTATGGGTGTTAATCACATGGTGATGTGAACTATTAGTGTTGAATCACATGGCAATGTGAACTAGATTATTGACTCTAGTGCAAGTGGGAGACTGAAGGAAGTATGCCCTAGAGGCAATAATAAAGTTATTATTTATTTCCTTATTTCATGATAAATGTTTATTATTCATGCTAGAATTGTATTAACCGGAAACATAATACATGTGTGAATACATAGACAAACAGAGTGTCACTAGTATACCTCTACTTGACTAGCTCGTTAATCGAAGATGGTTATGTTTCCTAACCATGAACAAAAAGAGTTGTTATTTGATTAACGGGATCACATCATTAGAAGAATGATGTGATTGACATGACCCATTCCATTAGCTTAGCACCCGATCGTTTAGTATGTTGCTATTGCTTTCTTCATGACTTATACATGTTCCTATGACTATGAGATTATGCAACTCCCGTTTGTCGGAGGAACACTTTGTGTGCTCCCAAATGTCACAACGTAACTGGGTGATTATAAAAGGAGCTCTACAGGTGTCTCCAAAGGTACATGTTGGGTTGGCGTATTTCGAGATTAGGATTTGTCACTCCGATTGTCGGAGAGGTATCTCTGGGCCCTCTCGGTAATGCACATCACATAAGCCTTGCAAGCATAGCAACTAATGAGTTAGTTGCGAGATGATGTATTATGGAACGAGTAAAGAGACTTGCCAGTAACGAGATTGAACTAGGTATTAAGATACCGATGATCGAATCTCGGGCAAGTAACATACCGATGACAAAGGGAACAACGTATGTTGTTATGCGGTCTGACCGATAAAGATCTTCGTAGAATATGTAGGAGCCAATATGAGCATCTAGGTTCCGCTATTGGTTATTGACCGGAGACGTGTCTCGGTCATGTCTACATTGTTCTCAAACCCATAGGGTCCGCACGCTTAAGGTTTCGATGACAATTATATTATGAGTTTATGAGTTTTGATGTACCGAAGGAGTTCGGAGTCCCGGATGAGATTGGGGACATTTCGAGGAGTCTCGAAATGGTCGAGACGAAAAGATCGATATATTGGACGACTATATTCGGACATCGGAAAAGTTCCGAGTGGTTCGGGTATTTTTCGGAGTACCGGGGAGTTACGGGAATACGGGAGAAGAAGTATATGTGCCTTATTTGGCTTTAGGGGAGAGGGAGAGGCAGGCCGCACGCCCCCCAAGGCCTAGTCCGAATTGGACTAGGGGGAGGGGCTGCGCCCCCTCCTTCCTTCTCTTCCCTCTTCCCCTTCCTTGTCTCCTACTCCTACTGCATGGAAGGACTCCTAGTTGGACTAGGAAAGGGGGAATCCTACTCCCGGTGGGAGTAGGACTCCCCTAGGGCGCGCCATAGAGAGGGCCGGCCCTCCCCTCCTCCACTCCTTTATATACGGGGGCAGGGGACAGCCCATAGACACACAAGTTGATCCACGTGATCGTTTTCTTAGCCGTGTGCGGTGCCCCCTTCCACCATAATCCTCGATAATATTGTAGTGGTGCTTAGGCGAAGCCCTGCGACAGTTGAGCATCAAGATCGTCACCACGCTGTCGTGCTGACGGAACTCTTCCCCGACACTTTGCTGGATCGGAGTCCGGGGATCGTCATCGAGCTGAACGTGTGCTAGAACTCGGAGGTGCCGTACGTTCGGTACTTGGATCGGCCGGATCGGGAAGACGTACGACTACTTCCTCTACGTTGTGTCAACACTTCCGTTGTCGGTCTACGAGGGTATGTAGACAACACTCTCCCCTCTCGTTGCTATGCATCACCATGATCTTGTGTGTGCGTAGGAATTTTTTTGAAATTACTACGTTCCCCAACATAAGCGCGCCTGGAGTAACCTACAACAAGACCGCCTGGCACGATCCAAGCAGGCATAGCAATGCGGCCCCAACCCCAACCCTCGCAAAAAGGCGACGCCAGTACTTCGCGTACATAACTATGCTCTAGAGATGCCATGGGTCCAGGGGGGAGGGCACCATCACGGCACGCCCAAAAATATGGCTTAAACCGTACCAGGGCTGCCGATTTTTTAATTTTCCCTTACTTTCAGGACTCCATCCTTTGGAAGGCCTATTCGGCAGCTCAATTGCCGCACAAACGATGTAAGAACCAGGGAAGCAGACAAGCCACTCCGCATTACGGAACTCCCAGGTGGTCTCTATCACGAGCAGTATACCTGTTTCGCATATTATTCCGCAGCTTGCCCCTGGAGCGGACATGTTAGATAGTCCAACCTTTTGCTTATCGCATTATTTGTATCGTTCTGCTTTGATCACAGCCCTCGTTAATAAACAATGCATATCTTTTGTCTATTTTTGCATTACTCTTTTTTATATATATGTTCCTTAACGACATGTTGCACCCGTACACGTTGGTACGGCTAAAATACGCCAGGGGCTTTAGTACCCCTCAATATGGTGTGAGAAGTCCGAACACTTTAACAAGTACGACGCCCCGAACTTATAGCATTATATGCATCGGCTCCGAATCATGTCTTGGGTCAATAGTTGGGTTTGCCCGACTCCTACGTTTTGGTGCCTTACGTTCCGCTATATCGGCTAAGGTAGCACTAGGAGAACCACTGCGATTGTGCCCCGGTTGAGCTGGGTTGAGCACCTCAGTGGAGAAAGCTAAAACTGACTGTCATGATGAAGCGAGAGCTGGTCGTTGTTCGAGAGGTTTTTCGAGTCCCTATCGACTTATGCCACTTAGGGCGAGGAGCCGGCTCTGTCCGGCCAAGGCGTGGATAGCGCCCCGAACTCAGTCTTCTGAATACTAGGGGCTTCGCCGAAATTTAAAATTATAGAATTCTATGGCTAAGTGAGAGTGTTCACGCATTATAGTCCGGTTGCCTTGTTCGTCGGGCTGAGTGCCTCCCTCGAAGGACCCAAACATGGGAAAAAGAGCGCTCAGGTTTATCCCCGAACACCCCAGCACTAGCAGCACGGGGGCAGAAGCCGATGACTTGCCATCTCTCAGAATTGATAAACAGCCGCACAGAAGGTAATATTTTAAATTCAAACAGCATTGCTTAGCGCATATGAACAAGTTTTCAGCACACAGGACAAAACAAGCGAGTTTTACTCAAAGATTACATCCATAGAACATTCATCCGCCACAAGGCGGGAACCCTTCAAAACATCCTTATAGTAATTCTCGGGCTTGCGATGCTCTTTCCCCGGCGGTGGCCCGTCCTTCACAAGCTTCTCAGCATCCAGCTTGCCCCAGTGCACCGTAGCACGAGCAAGGGCCGTACGGGCACCTTCAATGCAGACGGAGCGCTTGATGACTTCGAGCCTTGGACAGGCCTCCACCAGCCGCCGCACCAGCCCGAAATAGCTCCCAGGCTGAGCCTCTCCAGGCCACAGCCGAACTATGAGGCCCTTCATGGCCTGTTCGGCCGCCTTGTGGAGCTCGACCAGTTGCTTCAGCTGGTCGCTCATGGGCACGGGGTGTCCGGCCTCAGCATACTGAGACCAGAACACCTTCTCCATCGAGCTGCCCTCCTCGGCTCGATAGAATGCGGCGGCATCGGATACACTCCGGGGAAGATCTGCGAACGCTCCTGGAGAGCTCCGGATTCGGGTAAGTAATAGGTAACTCATGTTTATGTGTTTGCTTTGCATAAAGAATGCCTTACCCGCCGCTATCTTCTTCACATCATCCAACTCCTGGAGGGTCTTCTGGGATTCGGCCTTGGCTGACTTGGCATTTTCAATAGCCACCGCGAGCTCGGACGCTCGCGTCTTTGAGTCAAGCTCCAAACTCTCATGTTTTTCCATGAGAGCCTGGAGCTCTTGCCGCACCTTGCCAACCTTGGCCTCATACCTCTCCCGCTCGGTGCGCTCCGAGGTTGCCCTCTTTTCGGCCTCGTCTAGCGCCTGCTTAAGGGTCGCCACCTCAGACGTGGTCCCTACAATAGCCACGATAGTCCTGTCATTTTTTGCAATTGCACCTTTTTTGTATATCTATTTAAACAAGGTATTTCTTACCTTCATTGTCCTCGAGCTGCTTCTTGGCACGCCCGAGCTCTTGCTCGGACCGCTCGAGGTCCTGCTTTAGCGTGTCCACTTCTGCAGTCAGTGCGGCGGATGCAAGCAGAGAAGCCTACATACGCATATTGACTCCTTTTTGTTAGACTCCTGTGAATTTTAATTGATCCTCTATTCGGCTTTTCTTCCCAAACGCCAAACAGAGCATCATGGGCTACTGTCTATGCAGTAATATTATTTACATATTCTTTACTTACCTCAAAGCCTGTTAAAAGGCTAGTACAAGCTTCAGTCAGTCCGCTCTTGGTGGACTGAACCTTCTGGATCACCGCACTCATAATAGTACGGTGCCCCTCGTCGATGGAGGCGCCTTGGAGCACCTCCAACATATTGTCCGGCGCCTCCGGTTGGACAGAGGTCACCGGCACGGCGGGCCTACTCCTCTTGGAAGGAGGTCGCCCGTTGGACTCTGGAACCTTTGAAGGTTCCGGAGCGGTGTCCGGCCTAGGGCCGAACTTGGAGCCCTGGGGGGTTTTATCCCCTTTACTCCTGGAGTCCGGGAGGTCGCCTTGCGGCGCCTCCAGGAGCACCTCCCCCCGGCTTGGAACCTGTTGGGATAACACTTCGGTGTCGTCCATAGGGCGGGGGGATGAAGCCGTCGGAAGTGAGTTCACATCCGACGAGTCCAGTGAGCCGCTCGACGACGCATCGAGCCGGTCTTTGGGTGGGCTGCATAAACATATTCGACGTAAGGGAAAGCTGTGCAGTAAACGAACACTATGAATCACTCTGGTATCCGGATACTTACAAATTGGCCAGGGGCTTGGCCCTGGGCGCCCACTCCCTCCACTGTCGTCGGGGTCGGCGGAATAGTCCAGAGGAAGGGTTTTCCCCTTCTTGGACCCTTCGGCCTCCCTAGTTGGGCGGCCTGGGGGGGTCTCTTCTTCCTCCTCCTCGTCTTCGCGGGAGGAGTGCGTCTTGGATTCATCGGATGATGAATCCGACACCTCCGGCAGGCGGGCACTCTTTCGAGTCCCCGTGGTCTTCTTCTTGACCTTCTTCTCCGGCACCACATAGGGTGTCGGAGCCAGCAGCTTCGCCAACTGAGCGTCCGCTGGGCCTTCGGGCAAAGGATCCGGACAGTCGATCTGTCCAGGCGTCACCTGCCAATCCTGTCAAAGGAAAGGGAGCTTAGATCCCACATGGAGTCAAACTATGAAAAACTGATACCCTGTAGAAGGAAAAAAGACAGCTTACTGCAAGAGCGTGACGCTGTGCACTGAATCTGCGATCCTCAGTAGCGGATGCGGGAGCCACGGCGCCTTTGAAAAGCACCTTCCAGGCATCTTCGTACGTCGTGTCGAAGAGCCTGTTAAGAGTTTGGTGCCGCGCCGGGTCAAACTCCCATAGGTTGAAGGCCCGTTGTTGGCATGGGAGGATCAGGCGGATGAGCATAACCTAGACTACGTTGACAAGTTTGAGCTTCTTGTCCACCAGGGTTTTGATGCATGTTTGGAGTCCGGTCAGCTCTCCTTTTTTACCCCACGACAAGCCCGTCTCTTTCTAGGACGTGAGCCGCGTTGGGGGTCCGGACCAAAACTCGGGGGTGTGACCCATTCGGCGTCGCGCGGCTCGGTGATGTAAAACCACCCCGATTGCCACCCCTTCAGGGTCTCCACAAAGGAGCCCTCGAGCCAGAGGACGTTGGCCATCTTGCCCACCATGGCACCTCCGCACTCCGCCTGGCTGCCGCGCACCACCTTCGGCTTGACGTTGAAAGTCTTGAGCCATAGGCCGAAATGGGGGCGGATGCGGAGGAAGGCCTCACACACGACGATAAACGCCGAGATGTTGAGGATGAAGTTCGGGGCCAGATCGTGGAAATCCAGGCCGTAGTAGAACATGAGCCCCCGGACAAATGGGTGGAGAGGGAAGCCCAGTCCGCGGAGGAAATGGGGGAGGAAAATCACCCTCTCATGGGGCCTAGGGGTGGGGATGAGCTGCCCCTTTTCGGGGAGCCGGTACGCGATGTCATTGGACAGGTATCCGGCCTTCCTCGGCTTTTTGATATGTCCCTCCGTGAGGGAGGAGACCATCCACTTGCCTCCCGCTCCGGACATGGCTGGAGGAGGTTGAGGTGAGGAGTGCGGACTTGGGCGCTGGAGCTCGAGTGCGAAGAATGGATAGGCGAAGGAGGAAGAAGGCGTAGGTGAAAAGGTGGATCTTTATCCCCTTATATGGGTGGACGCAGCTACATGTCCCCACCAGCCTGATAAAACTCGCTTATCTCCAAGCGCCGTAATCAATGGCGCGGTTGGGTTACCCACGCCTCTATTGATGAGAATCCCGGAATAAGAGGACACGATCTCTGCTTTAACAAGACGTGCCAAGGAAACCGCCTCGCATAACGCACTGAGATGGGACAGTAAAACGGTTCGAATAAAAGCTTGGCCGTGGTGTGATGTCACACTATGAAATACGTCAGCAGATTAGATTTGTGTAAATATTATTCTCTCTATGGCAATATGTGGAAACTTATTTTGCAGAGCCAGACACTATCTTTGTGTTCAAAATCTTCTATGAAGTACTTGGAGGAGGAACCCGCCTTGCAATGCCGAAGACAATATGCGCGTCGGACTCGCCGTCATTGAAGCCTAGTTCAGGGGCTACTGAGGGAGTCCTGGATTAGGGGATGTTCGGATGGCCGGACTATACCTTCAGCCGCACTCCTGGATTATGAAGATACAAGATTGAAGACTCCGTCCCATGTCCAGAAGGGACTTTCCTTGGCGTGGAAGGCAAGCTTGGCGATATGGATATGAAGATCTCCTACCATTGTAACCGACTTTGTGTAACCCTTATCCTACCCGGTGCCTATATAAACCGGAGGGTTTTAGTCCGTAGGACAACATACACATCAACAATCATACCATAGGCTAGCTTCTAGGGTTTAGCCTCCTCGATCTCGTGGTAGATCTACTCTTATACTACCCATATCATCAATATTAATCAAGCAGGACGTAGGGTTTTACCTCCATCGAGAGGGCCCGAACCTGGGTAAAACTTCGTGTCCCTTGCCTCCTGTTACCATCCAGCCTAGACGCACAGTTCGGGACCCCCTACCCGAGATCCGCCGGTTTTGACACCGACATAGGGTTTGAGAGGAGATGGTGCTGGTGAAGATGTTGATGGAGATTGACCCCCTCCCGATGAGAGGATCGATGGTGATGACAATGGTGATGATTTCCCCCTCCCGGAGGGATGTTTCCCCGGCAGAACAGCTTCCCCGGAGCCCTAGATTGGTTCCGCCATGGTTCCGCCTCGAGACGGTGGCGCTTCGTCCCGAAAGCTTCCTTCTGATTTTTTCTAGGGCAAAAGACACCTTATACCAGAAGATGGGCATCGGGGGCCTTCCAGGTGGCCCACGAGGCACGAGGCGCGCCCGGGGGGGGGTAGGGCACCCCCCACCCTCGTGGACAGTGGGTGGCCCCCCTGTGGTGCTTTCCTCGCCCAATATTTTTAATATATTCCAAAACTGACTTTCGTGGAGTTTCAGGACTTTTGGAGTTCTGCAGAATAGGTCCCTAGTATTTGCTCCTTTTCCATCCTAGAATTCCAGCTGCCGGCATCTCCCTCTTCATGTAAACCTTGTAAATTAAGAGAGAAAAGGCATAAGTATTGTGATATAATGTGTAATAACAGCCCATAATGCAATATATATTGATATAAAAGCATGATGCAAAATGGACGTATCAACTCCCCCAAGCTTGGACCTTGCTTGTCCTCAAGCGGAAGCCGATATTGAAAAATATGTCCACATGTTTAGAGATAGAGGTGTCGATAAAATAAAATACGGACATGAGGGCATCATGATCATTCTTAGAATAGCAACATATATATATATATATATAGTCATATGATTTCTTATGTTAAAGTAACAATCTATTCATAATGTAAAGTATGAATCAAAAACTTCTTTGAGAACTATCAAACTATAATCTCAGTCATTGAAGCAATTGCGATTTATCATAACATCGGAAAGAGTCAATATAAGAGCTTTTCAGCAAGTCCACATACTCAACTATCATTTAATCTTTCAGAATTGCTAATACTCACGCAATACTTATGGGTATGAAGTTTTAATCAGACATGGAGAAGGATAGGGGCTTATAGTTTTGCCACCCAGCCTTTTACCTTAAGGGTAAAGTCAACAATAATGCTTTATGAAAACCCACATCCAATTATATATATATATATATATATATATATATATATATATATATATATATATATATATATATATCAGGATCTTTCCAACACATAGTGCTTGCCAAAGGATAAAGTGTAAAAAGGAAAGGTGAGGATCACCATGACTCTTGTATAAGGTATAAGACAAAAATAAAAGATAGGCCCTTCGTAGAGGGAAGCAGAGGTTGTCATGTGATTTTATGGTTGGATGCACAAAATCTTAATGCAAAAGAACATCATTTTATGTTGCCACTTGTGATAGGGACCTTTATTATGTAGTCCTTTGCTTTTATTTCTTCCATATCACAAGCTCGTATAAAGCTGATTTTCTCCACACTAATAGATCATACATATTTAGAGAGCAATTTTTATTGCTTGCAACAATGAAAACTTACTTGAAGGATCTTATTCAATCCATAGGTAGATATGGTGGACTCTCATGGCAAAACTGGGTTTAAGGATATTTGGAAGCACAAGTAGTATCTCTACTTGGTGCAAAGAATTTGGCTAGCATGAGGGGGAAAGGCGAGCTCAACATGTTGGATGATCCATGACAATATAATTTATTTCAGATATAAGAAAACATAACCCATTATGTTGTCTTCCTTGTCCAACATCAACTTTTTAGCATGTCATATTTTAATGGGTGCTCATAGTCATAAAAGATGTCCAAGATAGTATATTTATATGTGAAAACCTCTCTTTCTTTATTGCTTCCTATTAATTGCAACGATGACCAAAACTATGTTTGTCAACTCTCAACAACTTTTATTCATCATACTCTTTATATGTGAAGTCATTACTCTCCATAAGATCAATATGATCTCTTTATTTCTTTTTTTCTTTTTTCTTTTATTCCCTCAAGATCATAGCAAGATAATCAAACCCTTGACTCAAAACTAGTATTTATTATATAGCTCACGGACTCGATTACATAGATAAGGATCAACACAAAACCTCAAAGCTAGATCTTACTAAACTTTATTCTACTAGATCAAGATATAACCAAAAGGATCAAAAAGGAAAAACGGTAAAGATAGAAGTGTGATGGTGATACGATACCGGGGCACTCCCCCAAGCTTGGCAGTTGCCAAGGGGAGTGCCCATACCCATGTATTTATGTCTCTTTCTTCGGAGGTGGTGATGATGGAGTTGTTGATGATGTAGTCAGCTTCAATAATGCACCCTTCAGAACTTGCAGTTCTTGGAGCACACGTTGGAACATATTTGCATTATTCTGAATTTCCTCCATAAGATGCTTATTTTTGGGCCCCCAAGAACTCTTCCCTGCATTGCTTTCACTTGGACGGGATATGTCCCAATTGGAGGGTATATGTGTACGAGGGTGCTACCTCTTGAGCACTGCGTTGGTTTTCCCTTGAAGAGGAAAGGGTGATGCAGCAAAGTAGCGTAAGTATTTCCCTCAGTTTTTGAGAACCAAGGTATCAATCCAGTAGGAGGCCACATGCAAGTCCCTCGTACCTACACAAACAAATAAGAACCTTGCAACCAACGCGATAAAGGGGTTGTCAATCCCTTCACGTCACTTACGAGAGTGATATCTGATAGAGATAATAATGATAAGATACATATTTTTGGTATTTTTATGATATAGATTGAAAGTAAAGATTGCAAAGTAAAATAGATTGTAAACTTATATGATGGAAATAGACCTGGGGGCATAGGTTTCACTAGTGGCTTCTCTCAAGATAGCATAAGTATTACGGTGGGTGAACGAATTACTGTCGAGCAATTGATAGAAAAGCGAATAATTATGAGAATATCTAGGCATGATCATGTATATAGGCATCACGTCCATGACAAGTAGACTGACTCCTGCCTGCATCTACTACTATTACTCCACACATCGACCGCTATGCAGCATGCATCTAGAGTATTAAGTTCATAAGAACAGAGTAACGCATTAGGTAAGATGACATGATGTAGAGGGATAAACTCAAGCAATATGATATAAACCCATCTTTTTATCCTCGATGGCAACAATACAATACGTGTCGTTTCCCTTTCTTCACTGGGATCGAGCACCGCAAGATTGAACCCAAAGCTAAGCACTTCTCCCATTGCAAGAAAGATCAATCTAGTAGGCCAAACCAAACTGATAATTCGAAGAGACTTGCAAAGATAACCAATCATGCATAAAAGATTTCAAAGAAGAATCAGATATTGTTCATAGATAGACTTGATCATAAACCCACAATTCATTGGATCTCGACAAACACACCACAAAAAGAGTTACATCAAATAGATCTCCAAGAAGATCGAGGAGAACTTTGTATTGAGATTCAAAGAGAGAGAAGAAGCCATCTAGATAATAACTATGGACCCGAAGGTCTGAAGTAAAATACTCACACATCATCGGAGGGGCCATGGAGTTGATGTAGAGGCCCTCCATGATCGATGCCCCCTCCGGCGGAGCTCCGAAAAAGGCCCCAAGATGGGATCTCTTGGGTACAGAAGGTTGCGGCGATGGAAATAGGGTTTCGTGGTGCTCCTGGATGTTTTCGGGGTATGTGAACATATATAGGAGGAAGAAGTAGGTCGGTTGAGCCACGAGGGACCCATGAGGGGGGAGGGCGCGCCCAGGGGGGTAGGCATGCCCCCTGCCATGTGGACACCTCATTCGTTTCTTGACGTCCACACCAAGTCCTCTGGATCACGTTTGTTCCAAAAATCACGCTCGTGAAGGTTTCATTCCGTTTGGACTTGGTTTGATATTCCTTTTCTGTGGAACACTAAAATAGGAAAAAAACAGCAATTTACACTGGGCCTTGGGTTAATAGGTTAGTCCCAAAAATAATATAAAAGTGTAAAATAAAGCCCATTAACATCCAAAACAGATAATATAATAGCATGGAATAATAAAAAATTATAGATATGTTGGAGACATATCAAGCATCCCCAAGCTTAATTCCTACTCGTCCTCGAGTAGGTAAATGATAAAAACAGAATTTTTGATGTGGAATGCTTTCTAGCATGTTCTTCAATGTATTTTTTCTCTACTGTGGCATGAATGTTCAGATCCATAAGAATCAAGATAAAAGTTTATTGTTGACATAAAAATAGTAATACTCCAAGTATGCTAATTAAGCAATTATGTCTTATCAAAATAACATAGCCAAAGAAAACTTATCCCTACAAAACCATATAGTTCTGCCATGCTTCATTTTCGTCACACAAAATGCTCCCATCATGCACAACCCCGATGACAAGCCAAGCAATTAGTTTTCATACTTAGCCTTTTCAAACTCTTTCAACTTTTACGCAATATATGAGCGCGAGCCATGGACATAGCACTATGGGTGGAATATAATATGATGATTGAGGTTGTGTGAGAAGACAAAAAGGGAGAAAGTCTCACATTGACGTGGCTAATCAATGGGCTATGGAGATGCCCACCGATTGATGTCAATGCAAGGAGTAGGGATTGCCATGCAACGGATGCACTAGAGCTATAAATATATGAAAGCTCATCAAAGAAACTAAGTGGGTGTGCATCCAACTTGCTTGCTCACGAAGACCTAGGGCATTTGAGGAAGCCCACCATTGGAATATACAAGCCAAGTTCTATAATGAAAAATTCCCACTAGTATATGAAGGTGACAAAATAAGAGACTCTCTATCATGAAGATCATGGTGCTACTTTGAAGCACAAGTGTGGAAAAATGATAGTAACATTCCCTTCTCTCTTTTTCTCTCTTTTTTGGCCTTCTTTTCTCTTTTTTTATGGCCTCTTTTTTCTCGTCCGGAGTCTCATCCCGACTTGTGGGGGAATCATAGTCTCCATCATCCTTTCCTCACATGGGACAATGCTCTAATGATGATCATCACACTTTTATTTACTTACAACTCAAGAATTACAACTCGATACTTAGAACAAAATATGACTCTATGTGAATGCCTCCGGCGGTGTACCGGGATTGCGATGAATCAAGAGTGACATGTATGAAAAATTAAGCATGGTGGCTTTGACACAAATACGATGCCAATTACATGATCATGCAAAGCAATATGACAATGATGATGCGTGTCATAATAAATGGAACGGTGGAAAGTTGCATGGCAATATATCTCGGAATGGCTATGGAAATGCCATAATAGGTAGGTATGGTGGCTGTTTTGAGGAAGATATAAGGAGGCTTATGTGTGATAGAGCGTATCATATCACGGGGTTTGGATGCACCGGCGAAGTTTGCACCAACTCTCAAGGTGAGAAAGGGCAGTGCACGATACCGAAGAGGTTAGCAATGATGGAAGGGTGAGAGTGTGTATAATCCATGGACTCAACATTAGTCATAAAGAACTCACATACTTATTGCAAAAATCTACAAGTCATCAAAACCAAGCACTACGCGCATGCTCCTAGGGGGATAGATTGGTAGGAAAAGACCATCGCTCGTCCCCGACCGCCACTCATAAGGAAAGCAATCAAAGAACACCCCATGCTTCAAATTTGTCACACAACGTTTACCATACATGCATGCTACGGGACTTGCCAACTTCAACACAAGTATTCATCAATTTCACAATTACTCAACTAGCACACCTCTAATATTACCACCTTTATATCTCAAAACAACTATCAAGCATCCAACTTCTCTTAGCATTTAAAATTTATAACCAAAGTAAATTACCATGCTGTTCTAAAGGACTCTCAAAATGATATAAGTGAAGCATGATAGATCAATTATTTCTATAAAATAGAACCACTGTCGTGCTCTAAAAGATATAAGCGAAGTACTCGAGCAAAAATTATCCAACTCAAAAGATATAAGTGAAGCACATAGAGTATTCTAATAAATTCCAATTCATGTGTGTCTCTCCCAAAAGGTGTGTACAGCAAGGATTATTTTGGTAAACTAAAAATCAAAGACTCAAATCATACAAGACGCTCCAAGCAAAACACATATCATGTGGCGAATAAAAATATAGCTCCAAGTAAAGTTACCGATGGACGAAGACGAAAGAGGGGATTCCTTCCGGGGCATCCCCAAGCATAGGCTTTTGGTTGTCCTTGGATTTTACCTTGGGGTGCCTTGGGCATCCCCAAGCTTAGGATCTTGCCACTCCTTGTTCCTTAATCCATCAAATCTTTACCCAAAACTTGAAAACTTCACAACACAAAACTTAAAAGAAAATTATGTGAGCTCCGTTAGTAAAAGAAAGCAAACCACCACTTCAAGGTACTTTAATGAACTCATTCTTTATTTATATTGGTGTTAAACCTACTGTATTCCAACTTTTCTATGGTTCATAAACTCTATTACTAGCCATAGATTCATCAAAATAAGCAAACAACACATGAAAAACAGAATCTGTCAAAAACAGAACAGTCTGTAGTAATCTGTAGGTTTCGAATACTTATGGAACCCCAAAAACTCTAAAATAAATTTCTGGACGTGAGGCATTTATCTATTAATCATCTTCAAAACGAATTAACTAAATATCACTTTCCAGTATAAAATGGCAGCAAATCTCGTGAGCGCTAAAGTTTCTGTTTTTACAGCAAGATCGCAAAGACTTTCCCCAAGTCTTCCCAAAGGTTCTACTTGGCACAAAAACTAATTAAAAGTATAAAACCACATATAAAAAGAGGCCAGATGAATTATTTATTACTAAACAGAATCAAAAAGCAAGAAACAAAAATAAAATTGGGTTGCCTCCCAACAAGCGCTATCGTTTAACGCCCCTAGCTAGCCATAAAAGCAAGGATAGATCTACTATCATCTTTAGTATTTAATTATTCAATAGAACACTTATAACCCTTAGGAGTTTCCTTCTCTCTATTAATGATTAAGCTCCTAGGCAAGAAATCAATAAAATCATTTGTAGCAAAAGGTTCCTTAATGATAGTGAGAAAGTTGGGGTGAACACTAATGGATTTGAGATCCGCATTTTCCTTACTAGATGTTTCATCCTTATTTTTAGGAACATACATTATTTTGGCAACTTTGGTAGGAGGATTTGAAGTGTTCCTTACGGCAGAAAAAGCGGACCCCAAGTTGGTAATAATACCCTCAAGTTTATCAATTCTAGTAGAATCTTGGTCTATTCTTTCATTAACCATGGGTTCTTTTTCTTTAAAACTTTTCAGAGTAACTCCTGCCCTAGATCCATATTGGGTAATTTGGTTGTGGATCTTTTTATCCAAATTCTCAGTCAATTCAACAGTGGCAACTTTATTTTCAATAATATCGAGCCTTTGCATAACATGTTCCAAAGTTAACATAGTTCCATTAACCAAAAGAGGTGGTGTGCCAAACAAATCTATCATAGCATTGTAAGAATCAAAAGTGTGGCTACCCAAGAAATTTCCTCCGATAATGGTGTCAAGAATATATCTATTCCAAGGAATGATGCCTACATAAAAATTGCGAAGAAGAACGGAAGTAGATTGCTTCCTAGTAGATCTATTTTGCGCATTGCAAATTCTGAACCAAGCATCTTTTAGATTTTGTCCCTCCCTTTGTTTAAAATTAAGGACCTCATTCTCGAGAGATAAAGGAGTAGATAAAGGACTAGCCATAATGATGAAGCAACCGAAAGAAAAGGCGAACAGAAAAAGAGGGCGAATAAAACGGCAGGGGTGAAGTGGGGGAGAAGAAAATGAGAGGCAAATGGCAAATAACGTAATGCGAGGGATAAGAGTTTGTGATGGGTACTTGGTATGTATTGACTTGCGCGTAGACTCCCCGGCAATGGTGCCAGAAATCCTTCGTGCTACCTCTTAAGCACTGCGTTGGTTTTCCCTTGAAGAGGAAAGGGTGATGCGACAAAGTAGCGTAAGTATTTCCCTCAGTTTTTGAGAACCAAGGTATCAATCCAGTAGGAGGCCACACGCAAGTCTCTCATACCTACACAAACAAATAAGAACCTCGCAACCAACACGATAAAGGGGTTGTCAATCCCTTCACGGTCACTTACGAGAGTGATATCTGATAGAGATAATAATGATAAGATAAATATTTTTGGTATTTTTATGGTATAGATTGAAAGTAAAGATTGCAAAGTAAAATAGATTGGAAACTTATATGATGGAAAATAGACCCGGGGGCCATAGGTTTCACTAGTGGCTTCTCTCAAGATAGCATTAGTATTACGGTGGGTGAACGAATTACTGTTGAGCAATTGATAGAAAAGCGAATAATTATGAGAATATCTAGGCATGATCATGTATATAGGCATCACGCCCGTGAAAAGTAGACCGACTCCTCCTGCATCTACTACTATTACTCCACACATCGACCGCTATGCAGCATGCATCTAGAGTATTAAGTTCATAAGAACAGAGTAACGCATTAGGTAAGACGACATGATGTAGAGGGATAAACTCAAGCAATATGATATAAACCCCGTCTTTTTATCCTCAATGGCAACAATACAATACGTGTCGTTTCCCTTTTTGTCACTGGGATCGAGCACCACAAGATTGAACCCAAAGCTAAGCACTTCTCCCATTGCAAGAAAGATCAATCTAGTAGGCCAAACCAAACTGATAATTCGACGAGACTTGCAAAGATAACCAATCATGCATAAAAGATTTCAGAGAAGAATCAAATATTGTTCATAGATAGACTTGATCATAAACCCACAATTCATCGGATCTCGACAAACACATCGCAAAAAGAGTTACATCGAATGGATTTCCAAGAAGATTGAGGAGAACTTTGTATTGAGATTCAAAGAGAGAGAAGAAGCCATGTAGCTAATAAATATGGACCCGAAGGTTTGAAGTAAACTACTCACACATCATCGGAGGGGCCATGGAGTTGATGTAGAGGCCCTCCGTGATCAATGCCCCCTCCGGCGGAGCTCCAGAAAAGGCCCCAAGATGGGATCTCTTGGGTACAAAAGGTTGCGGCGGTGGAAATAGGGTTTCGTGGTGCTCCTGGATGTTTTCGGGGTATGTGAACATATATAGGAGGAAGAAGTAGGTCGGTTGAGCCACGAGGAGGGAGGGCACGCCCAGGGGGGTAGGCGCGCCCCCCTACCTCGTGGACACCTCGTTCGTTTCTTGATGTTCACTCCTAGTCCTCTGGATCACGTTTGTTCCAAAAATCACGCTCCCGAAGGTTTCATTCCGTTTGGACTCCGATTGATATTCCTTTTCTGCGAAACACTGAAATAGGCAAAAAAACAACAATTTGCACTAGGCCTTGGGTTAATAGGTTAGTCCCAAAAGTAATATAAAAGTGTAAAATAAAGCCGGTTAACATCCAAAACAGATAATATAATGGCATGGAACAATCAACAATTATAGGTACATTGGAGACGTGTCAAAGGGGTGTTCTCTACTCCGTAATTATGAACTGAATTATGAAAGTTGTTCCGATGTAACCTGTGTAAGGGCCTCCTAGGGGGGAGCTTTTCTCGAACCTCTTGGCCTTCTTGATTGTTTGTAGCTTCTATTGCTTGATGGGGATTCAGAACAGTGGAGATGCCCGCCAAAGTACCCCTCTCCGAAGCTGGAGGTTGTTCCTCAAGCGAATCTCCTTCATACTCCTCCATCATGGCTCCTGCGGCATCCTCCCTTCTAAGTTCCATCTGCATCAACCAAGCATCACCATCCGCGTTGTTGGAGGGGGAGGACGACATAATGCCTGGCCTTGGAAACTCTGGCAGAAAACAGAAGCAGAGGATTGTGTCATGGTACGGTAGTCAAAACCTTCAGGAGATTATATAATGAATTTTTACCGACCAAAAGAAGTATCGTGCAAGAAAACGGAGTCTGGAGGGCACACGAGGTGCCCACGAGGCAGGGAGCGCGCCCTCCACCCTCGTGGATGCCTCGTGTCCTTTCTGGACTACTTCTTATTTTCCTATTTTCTTATTTATTCCAAAACAGAGAAAAATTGCTATTAGAACTGTTTTGGAGTCGGTTTACTTACCGTACCACATACATATTCCTTTTCGGAGTCTGAAACATTCTGGAAAGTGTCCCTTATGTACTCCTTCAGGGTTACGATGTCAATAACATTGGTTTCAACATTTACGGGATTACCTGAGATATAATGTTTGATTCTTTGACCATTCACCACCCTCGGATTGGTGCCTTCGAAGTTGTTGATTTTTATGGCACCAGAACGATAGACCTCCTCGATAACGTAAGGACCTTCCCATTTAGAGAGGAGTTTTCCTGCAAAAAATCTTAAACGAGAGTTGTATAACAGAACATAATCACCTACATTAAACTCATGCTTTTGTATCCTTTTGCCATGCCATCTTTTAACCTTTTCTTTAAACAGTTTGGCATTCTCATAGGCCTGGGTTCTCCACTCATCAAGTGAGCTAATGTCAAATAGTCTCTTCTCACCAGAAAGTTTGAAATCATAATTGAGATCTTTAATGGCCCAATATGACTTATGTTCTAGTTCGAGAGGTAAGTGACATGCTTTTCCATAAATCATTTTACACAGAGACATACCCATAGGATTTTTATATGTAGTTCTATAGGCCTATAATGCATCATCAAGTTTCTTGGACCAATTCTTTCTAGATCTATTAGCAGTCTTTTGCAAAATTAATTTAAGCTCTCTATTACTCAGTTGTACTTGACCACTAGACTGTGGGTGGTATGGAGATGCAATTCTATGATTAACATCATACTTAGCAAGCATTTTACGAAAAGCGCCATGAATAAAATGTGAACCACCATCAGTCATTAAGTATCTAGGGACTCCAAACCTCGGAAAAATAACTTCTTTAAGAATCTTAATAGAGGTGTTATGATCAGCACTACTAGTTGGAATAGCTTCTACCCACTTAGTAATGTAATCAACAACGACTAAAATATGTGTATACCCATTAGAGGAAGGAAACGGTCCCATATAATCAAAGCCCCAAACATCAAATGGTTCAATAACAAGTGAATAGTTCATAGGCATTTCTTGACGTCTACTAATATTACCAATTATTTGACATTCATCACAAAAAAGACAAACTTACAGGCATCTTTGAAAAGAGTAGGCCAATAAAACCCGGATTGCAATACCTTATGTGCAGTTCTATCTCCAGCGTGGTGTCCTCCATAAGCCTTGGAGTGACACTTGTATAGGATATGTTCTTGTTCATGCTCAGGTACACAACGTCTAATAACATCATCTACTCCTTCTTTATAAAGGTGTGGGTCATCCCAGAAGTAATGTCTTAAATCATAGAAAAACCTTTTCTTTTGCCGGTATGTGAAACTAGGTGGTATAAATTTAGCAACAATGTAATAATTAGCATAATCAACATACCATGGAGCAGTACGAGAAGCATTTATGATAGCTAATTGTTCATCAGGAAAACTATCATCAATAGGAAGTGGGTCATCAAGAACATTCTCTAACCTAGACAAGTTGGCTGTAACGGGGTTCTCAGCTCCCTTTCTATCAATAATATGCAAATCAAATTCTTGTAGCAAGAGAACCAATCTAATGAGTTTAGGTTTAGCATCTTTCTTTTCCATAAGATATTTAATAGCAGCATGATCAATGTGAACAGTTACTATAGAATCAACAATATAAGGTTTGAACTTATCACAAGCAAATACAACTGCTAAAAATTCTTTTTCAATAGTAGCATAATTTCTCTGGGCACTGTCTAGAGTTTTACTAGCATATTGGACAACATTTAATTTCTTATCAACTCTTTGTCCTAGAACAGTACCTACAACATAATCACCAGCATCACACATATTTTCAAAGGGTAAATTCCAATCAGGTGGCTGAACAATAGGTGCAGAATCAAGGCTTTCTTAAGTATTTCATATGCTTCTACGCAATCATCATCAAAGACAAAAGGAACATCTTTTTGTAAGAGATTAGTCAGAGGCCTAGAAATTTTTGAGAAGTCTTTAATGAACCTCCTATAAAAACCGGCATGACCAAGGAAACTTCTTATACCTTTGATGTCCTTAGGACACGACATCTTTTCAATAGCATCAACTTTAGCTTTATCAACTTAAATACCTCTTTCAAAAAATTTATGCCCCAAGACAATACCTTCATTAACCATAAAGTGGCACTTCTCCCAATTCAAGACAAGATTAGTTTCTTCACATCTCTGCAAAACTCGCTCAAGGTTGCTTAAGCAACCATCAAAAGAAGTTCCATACACGGAGAAATCATCCATGAAAACCTCAACAATCTTTTCACAAAAGTCAGAGAATATAGCAGTCATACATCTTTGAAAGGTAGCAGGTGCATTATATAAACCAAAAGGCACACGTCTATAAGCAAAGGTATCGAAAGGGCAAGTAAAAGTGGTCTTTTCCTGATCCTCTTTCAACACAGGTATTTGAGAGAAACCAGAATAACCGTCTAGAAAGCAAAAATGTGTATGTTTGGATAATCTTTCTAGAATTTGATCAATAAAAGGTAAAGGGTAATGATCCTTTCTAGTAGCTTTATTTAATTTGCAGAAATCAATTACCATTCTATAACCTGTAACAATTCTTTATGGGATCAATTCATCTTTATCATTAGGAACAACAGTAATACCTCCCTTCTTAGGGACACAATGGACAGGACTTACCCACTGACTATCAGCAACAGGATAAATTATACCTGCCTCCAGAAGCTTTAGTATTTCATTTCTTACCACTTCTTTCATCTTAGGATTTAACTGTCGTTGGTGATCAACAACCGGTTTAACGTCTTTCTCCAATTTTATTTTGTGCTGGCATAGAGTGGGACTAATGCCCTTAAGATCATCAAGAGTATATCCAATAGCAGCACGGGGCTTCTTCATGGTTTTCAATAATCTCTCTTCTTCCTGCTCTGAAAGGTTAGCACTAATAATAACAGGATATATGTCTTTCTCATCAAGATAAGGATATTTAAGAGTATCAGGTAATGGTTTAAGCTCAAACACGGGATCACCCTTGGATGGAGAAGGATCCCCTAGAATTTCAACAGGCAAGTTGTGTTTCAAAATAGGTCCCTGTTTAAAGAATACTTCATCTATTTCCCTTCTTCCATTCATAAACATATCATTTTCATGGTCTAGCAAATATTGTTCTAAAGGATCATTAGGAGGCACGACAATAGAAGCAAGACCAATAATTTCATATTCACTAGGCAATTCTTTATCATGGGGTTGTCTATGAAATTTAGCAAAATTAAAATCATGAGACATACCCCCTAAACCAATGGTAACAATATCCTTTTTGCAGTCTATCTTAGCATTTAGAGTATTCAAGAAGGGTCTACCAAATATAATGGGACAAAAGTCATCTTGTAGGGAACCAAGAACAAGAAAATCAGTAGGATATTTAACTTTCCCGCACAAGACTTCAACATCTCTAACAATACCAACTAGTGAAATAGTATCTCTATTGGCAAGCTTAATAGTAACTTCAATATCTTCTATCTCAGCAAGTGCAATATCATGCATAATTTCTTTGTATAAGGAATGAGGTGTTGCACTCACACTAGCACCCATGTCACATAAGCCATGGTAGCAATGATCTCCTATTTTAACAAAAACAACAGGCATGCCTACCATAGGTCTATGTTTATCTTTAGTATCGGGTCCAGCAATTCTAGCAGCTTCATCACAGAAGTAAATAACATGCCCATCAATATTATCGACCAAGAGATCTTTAACCATGGAAATACTAGGTTCAACTTTAATTTGCTCAGTGGGTGTAAGTGTTCTAGCATTACTCTTACGAACCACAGTTGAAGCTTTAGCATGATCCTTTATTCTAACAGTGAAAGGTGGTTTCTCAATATAAGCGGTAGGAACAATAGGATCAACATTATAAGTGATAGTCTTTTCTTCAACTTTAATATGTTCAACTACTTTTACTTCAATGGGGGAATGATATTTAAACCACTTATCCTTAGGGAGATCAACGTGAGTAGCAAATGATTCACAAAAAGAAGCTACTATCTCAGAGTCAAGTCCATATTTAGTGCTAAATTCACGAAAAGCATCGGTGTCCATAAAAGATTTAACACAATCAAACTTAGGTATTATACCTGACTCTTTACCTTCGTCGAGTTCCCAATCTTCAGAGTTGCATTTAATTATTTCCAATAAATCCCATTTGAATTCAATAGTCTTCATCATAAAAGAACCAGTAAAAGAAGTATCGGGCATGGAGCGATTATTGAGAGAAAGTCGAACATAAATTTTTTGAATAATAATTTCTCTTGAGAGCTCATGATTGGGGCATGAATATATCATTGACTTAAGCCTCCCCCAAGCTTGAGCGATACTTTCTCCTTCGCAAGGACAAAAATTATATATATAATTACGATCACGATGAACCAGATGCATAGGATAAAACTTCTGATGAAATTCCAATTTCAATCAGTTGTAGTTCCATGATCCAATATCATCACATAGCCTAAACCATGTCAATGCCTTTCCCTTCAAAGATAAAGGGAAGACCTTCTTCTTGATAACATCCTCGGGCATACCCGCAAGCTTAAATAATCCACAAACTTGATCCACATAGATTAGGAGCATATCGGGATGTAATGTTCCATCTCCTGTAAAAGGATTAGCCAGCAGCTTCTCTATCCAAAGGAATTTCAAAGTAAACATTTTCAGTAGGTTCAGTAGGTTGAGGTGCAACTCTTTGCTCTACTGGTCGGGGTGAAGATACCCCGAACAAGCCCCTCAAAGGATTATTTTCCATAGTAACAAGTGACAGTAAATTTTAGCACACTATATAAAATTTTCCTTACCAAATTCCACCTACCAAAGGCTCTTCACTCCCCGGCAACGGCGCCAAAAAAGAGTCTTGATGACCCACAAGTATAGGGGATCTATCATAGTCCTTTCGATAAGTAAGAGTGTCGAACCCAACAAGGAGTAGAAGGAAATGACAAGCGGTTTTTAGTAAGGTATTCTCTGCAAGCACTGAAATTATCGGTAATAGATAGTTTTGTGATAAGGTAATTTGTAACGAGTAACAAGTAAAAAAAGTAAACAAGTAGCAGCAAGGTGGCCCAATCCTTTTTGTAGCAAAGGACAAGCCTGGACAAACTCTTATATAAAGGAAAGCGCTCCCGAGGACACATCACTACAAAAAAAAATACACTTCCGTGATGATACATGTTTGTCATAGTAGGTCACTTTTTTTGTCATGCATGTACATCCATGAAAAATTTATGACAGAATCAACATAGTCATACCTGTGCTGTCGTAGAAGTGTTCCATGACATTACCAAAACTATCATCACGGAAGTGTCCACTTCCATGACAATAAATCACGCGTCATAGAAGTGCTTTCCTCAAGGGTGACCGACACATGGCATCCACCGTAACGGAACGTCGTTAAGCTTCGGGTCGGGATTTGGATCCGATAACCCGTTAACAGCCCCGACCAATGGGAAATTTCCACGTGCAAAATTCTTATTGGCCAGACGAAACACGTGTCAGCTCGTCAGTGGGTCAGATAGACGCCTATGATATGTCGACACGTGGCACGGCTCAACAAGTTTAAATGGGCCGGCCCAACTGAAGGCCCACAAGATTTTGCGGACCATAATGGGCCGGCCTAGCTAAAGGCCCACGAGATTTTGTGGATCATAATGGGCTGGCCCAGCTAAAGGCCCACAAGATTTTGCGGGCCATAATGGGCCGGCACAGGTAAAGGCCCACAAGATTTTTGTGTGCCATAATGGGCCGGCCCAGGTAAAGCCCACAAGATTCTTGCGGGTCATAATGGGCCGGCCCAGCTAAAGGCCCACGAGATTTCGTCGACATTAATGGGCCGGCCCAGCTGTAGGCCCACAAGATTTTGAGGACCCTAGTAGGCCAGCTGACGGTGTCCTGGACTAGGGGGTACTCAACACGTCATCTCCCGATCTGATAGATTGGGCCGAGGACCCCTGTAGTCGTATACTCATGGGCCAGTTCGGACAACTACCGCATACAAGGAAGATTCCACAAGACTTGGCGATCAAGACAAGGACTTCTCCCCACCGACGTATTCGGCTAGGACTCTTGTTAACCTAGGCCTCTGGTGCATTATATAAACTAGGGGCAGGCTAGTCGATAGATCAGATATACACATCAACAATCATACCATAGGCTAGCTTCTAGGGTTTAGCCTCCCTGATCTCGTGGTAGATCAACTCTTGTACTACCCATATCATCAATATTAATCAAGCAGGACGTAGGGTTTTACCTCCATCAAGAGGGCCCGAACCTGGGTAAAACTTTGTGTCCCCTGCCTCCTGTTACCATCGATCCTAGACGCACAGTTCGGGACCCCCTACCCGAGATCCGCCAGTTTTGACACCGACATTGGTGCTTTCATTGAGAGTTCCGCCGTGTGATCGACAAAAGGATCGATGGCTCGCCTACAGATCAACTGCGACTTCGGCATCTTCGTCACCAGCTCGACTGGTCACCTTGGTTCGACCAAGAAATGCGCCTCGTGTTCGGATCACCATGTTCGGACGAGGGCCTTCATCAACACCAACTCCGATCTCTATCAAGATCATGGAGGAATCGTCCATGGAGCTCGGGGGCTCAACGTCAACATTGCCCTCGGGCGACCGTGCTGTTTTTCCGGACAGCGAACACGTATCCGCCGCCACCGCCTCCTCGAGCGTCGCTTTAACGATCGCTTCGGTGGAATTGTGCGGAATCGAGTCTACAACAACCCTGGAAAATTTCGTCGAGTTCCGATGGAGGAATCTCCGGCAATCTATGATATACCGGAGCCCTGTCAAATCTGGACGGGAATCTGGACGAGTTTAGGGCGTGGTGTCCAGCTTCTAGCTCGGACGTCCTTTGAAAGATCCAACCGTTGATCGGTTGCGGAATTCCTATATCTACCACCTCTCAAAATTTCAGCTCGATCCGACCGTCCAAACTCTGGGAACCTTCCGATTTGTGCATCACTTTTTGGATCTATTTTCTGCGCGAAAACGAATCCAACCCGAGTTCGTCTTTTTATGAACAGGATTTCGGACATCCCTTTTGAAGGAAGTTTTGTATGGGGTATTGTGTTTTGTTTCCGAACACATCCCACTAACTTTAAGATCATTTGAACATGATCTTCAACATCATGCTGGTGTCAAACTAGTCTGGCAATATTGCTCCACGGCTGCCGACCTGCGCTAGACACGTTGTCACTTTGTTGAGCCGAGCTCAACTTCTTCGGATCATCATCTCGGCAAGCCGAACAAGAGTCCGGCATCGCGAAGGATAAATCATCACCAACATCGCCGCCCCACAGATTACACGGAGCGGGCATACCGGCATCACCGCACGGTCGCTTCATCAAGCCGGCATCGACCACGCCATGACCTGCATCGGCAGGGCCGCACTATTGCTTCTTCAAGCTGGTGTCCATCATGCCGACCTACTTCGACTCATCGGCTGACATCGAGGTTTCGACATCTCGGCTGGACCGGGGGCTTCGCCATCTCTTCATCAACCTACTCTGGACACTTCGGCGTCACTAGCCGATCATCTCCGTCACGTTAGCTGGGCCGAGGGCTTTGCCTCGGCGAGCCAACCTTTGCCAGCATTGCCATGTCGTCGTTTTATCGCCCATCAGGCAATGGGTGTGCGGATCGAGTCCCAATTTTGGGAATCACCTTCCTTCAGATTGCTACAACAAATAAACCAGGTCTATCAAATGGTGGCCGCATTAACGACAGTCGCATGGTGGTTTGGTCAGTTTCCGTACATAGTCCAGCGAACGCCGCATCCGGAGCTCGGACCGACCTGCGAATTCAGGCTTAGCCACGCCTTTACCGCATCACGCCGATGCCCTGCATCGACATTGACTTCGGCGCCAGGCCATATTTCTTTTATTACTCACTTTACATAAATTATTTATTATGAAACGATTTTTTTAATTATCATTATTATTATTATCTCCGGTTTGCACTATTTTTTGTGCACAGGAAAATGATCCGGGGACTTCGGCGTCACTCTGCCGGTCTGCATTGACCGTGCTATGTCACCACTTCATCGTGTCGAGCTCTCCGCTCCGCCACTCGGAACCGGCTTGGGGGATGGAACCTTGCCCCGCATCAAGCTCGGACCGCGTCATCAATACCGAACACATTAGCCAGCTAAGTCGCTTTCATGCTCAAAGCTTTAATTTCTAACTTGTGTTCGGTTCGACCAAGCATTATACTTTTTTGGAAAAAAGTTGCTTGTAAAAAATTTTCCTTGTCCAAACTTTGTTTGTGACACACAAATTCAAGGACCCAATTCACTTGGGGGCTTCCTTTATGAAGCTTTTTCCTCTTGCATATGATTATACTTGTACGGCTTTGTTCCTTGTTCGTGTATTATGCCACAATATGCACCATATTGACTTAAGCGATTTGCAAGCTGGGTTACCTCGCTCCTGTGTTTACCCCTACGTTCCCGATTGTTCGGCTAGGGAGTAAAGGGAGCACCTCTGCGATTGTCATGATCGGGTCACCCGAGCCGGACCTCAGACTGGGTGAAGCCGAAAGCTAGCGCTCTTATAGTTTTCAATGATGGTCGGCACACAACAGAACTCATGAGTACAAAAAATCTATTGCACAAGTCTCATAATAACAATGAGCACCGAAGAAAGGTATCGGTGGGGGTACTATTTTCTTTGAAGATGCTTCTTACACTTCACGGTAATATAGCATAAGTTCCCTGAGAGCGCTTTGTCTGTTACAGCCTTATGGCCTGATTGCCTGGTTATTGGAAACACCGTCGATATTCTCGACCGATGGAGTACATAACACTTTTCGGTCCTTGACCGAAGAGGGAGAAGCTGACAGTCGGTTAAGACACGTTTAAAGTTCGGTTGAACATAGATATGATATAAGTACTTCGGTACATGCAATCATTCTTCTACCCAAGTCACTTGGGGGCTCTTAAGTTTATTTGAGCCATTTTATAATAAGTGTTCTTCTTCTTAGTCGTTGCAAAGTTTTATTATTATTTATCACTCCTTTTTTCGACACGAGTGTGCGGTCACTAGCCGGGGAGCCTAATTTCTCTCTCAAAGCCGCTAGAGTTTAGTTTGCTAAACTGGCCTGATGAGAAGTACTCCGCCCTCGGGATAGGAGGTTGAAGCTGTAGGCTGACCCGCTCGAAGTCTTGAGATAGGATGTATCATGTTAAAGCACGACAGAAGCACTTTTTTTTCTTCTAAAACCAATTTTTGGATTGGCACCGAACACTTGATCTTGTTCGGACGTCAAGTTTTTACTGACGTTTTTTGGCTTTTCGAGCCTATGGCACTTTTAAACTATTTGTGCTTTTCCAGCATTAGTCTCGCAGTGCAACGTCGGACACCTTTAGGGATTCGGCAAAAACATTCTCAGATATTGCTATATATGCATCGGTTTTGAATTGTGTCTTCGGTCAATAGTTGGGTTGCCCGGCTCCTGCACTTGCTTCCTACGTTTCGTTTTGTTCGGCTAGGCGTGCAAAGGGAGAACCACTGCGATTGTGCTTCCAGCTCACATGGTTAAGCACCTCAGTGGAGAAAGCTGAAAACTGACTGTCACAATAAGCGTAAACTGGTCAGCGATCCGATGACTATGTTAAAAGACGGGCCGTTCATAACATTGGCCGAAGTGTTTATGGCTTGACCCCGACTGTCGCCGAACACTACCAGGGGCTATTAACTGGCCTCCCAAACTAAATCCTCGATATTTTGCTCTTACATTAGAGCTGAGGTTTAATGATCATGCTTAGCATGACAACCCAAAGAAAGGAACCGATAGCGGGACTATTTTCTTTGGAAGACATTTCTTCTGTTAAACAGTAATATAACATATCTCTCTGCGTACCTTTGTTTATAAAACCGTATGGCCAGATTGCCTTTTTTGTTGTAAATCTTTGCCCTCATAAAGGCTTTATAAAGTAGGACAAACACTCCTCGGCTACTGGCCGAGGAGGTGGAAGCCGATGGTCGGTCAACAAAGTTTTGTACAATGCGGATCCAAGCATTAATGACGTAAAGTACTTGGATACATAGAGTCATTACACATAATTTGTGATTTTACTATGGATATTGATCCTTAATTCGGCCACCCGTGCCCGCATTAAGGCTCGGGGGCTACTGGGCTTCGGGCTTATTATTTACAAATATTAAAGGGGCACATCGATCCCCTGATCCAGTGTCTCGGGGGCTAATGCATTGCTTGTCCAATGCAGAGAATTTTATGTGCAATATAGTTTCCGAGGAGATTTTGATCCTCAGGTTGGTCGGCCGCACCCAACCTGAGTCTCGAGGACTGAGCACGCCGCTTTTAGTGTCCCAAAGTATTCTGCCGAGCTAGGACTTGATCCTCAGGCCGATTTTGCAAATCAACCTGAGTCTCAGCGGCTACTGGGATCAGCGGTCTTACGTCATCCTTCATGTGCATCTCGGGTTTTACACCGATACACACCTTGAGGGCTACTGGCTATATATCTCGGCAGAGAATAAATTGCACCAACAAAAAATATTCACAAAAATCGGCCCACATTCAGGGTGGTGCACCACCTCGGAAGCAGTCCGGCATTAAGCTCGGGCGCTAGTGGCTGGCTCCATAGAGGTCATTTCCGGCATTAAGCTCGGCTAAACTCCTTCAACTTTTTTGAACCAAGGTGATATGACACCTCGGATATAGTTCGGCGTTGGAGCTGGGACACTATCCGGCGTTGAAGCTTGGACATAGTCCGGTGTTGGAGCTCGGATACATTCCAGCGTTGGAGCTCGGAAGCGGTCCGGCATTGGTGCTCGGCCGCAAAAGGTACCTCGAATGAAGTCCGGCGTTAGAGCTCGGATGCAAGAGGACACTGCCTCCCGGGAACAACTTCAAACCCGAGGTGTGGCATAAAAATAATAAGGCATTGGTAAAGGCCAGAAACTTAAAGGGGCTCCTCGGATACCCGATAAATAAACTTGTCGAATTCATTTCGGCGATCCTCAAGATCGAAGATGAGAAGATTTGTTGAACCAGTTTTCAAGACCGACGACCGAAGATGAAGAACAGTTTGGAAGAATCGAGGAGCGTCCCTAACTTGAAGACCGGTTCAGGGGGCTACTGACGGTGTCCTGGACTAGGGGGTACTCAACACGTCATCTCCCAATCTGATAGATTGGGCCGAGGACCCCTGTGGCCGTATACTCATGGGCCAGTTCGGACAACTGCCGCATACAAGGAAGATTCCACAAGACTTGGCGATCAAGACAAGGACTTCTCCCCACCGGCGTATTCGGCTAGGACTCTTGTTAACCTAGGCCTCTGATGCATTATATAAACCAGGGGCGGGCTAGTCAGTAGATCAGATATACACATCAACAATCATACCATAGGCTAGCTTCTAGGGTTTAGCCTCTCTGATCTCGTGGTAGATCAACTCTTGTACTACCCATATCATCAATATTAATCAAGCAGGACGTAGGGTTTTACCTCCATCAAGAGGGCCCGAACCTGGGTAAAACTTTGTGTCCCCTACCTCCTGTTACCATCGATCCTAGACGCACAGTTCAGGACCCCCTACCCGAGATCCGTCGGTTTTGACACCGACACCAGCCCATTAACTGGCTGCCATGTTTTGGGCCAAATGTCGGCCCATATTTGATCCGGTCCATTAATGGCCTGCCACGCTCCGGGCCTAATAGTGGCCCATATGAGATCCGGCCTATTAAAAGCCTACCATGTTCTGGGCCAAATTACGGCCCAGATCAGGTCCGGCCCTTTAAGAGGCTTTGGGCTCAATTATAGCCCATATCAAATTCAGCCCGTCAACTAGACACTATGCTTTTGGGTCCACTTGCTAAAGGCCCACTTAGTAATTCGGCCTGATATTAGTTTTGGCCTATTAAGGGCCCGTTTAACATTTCGGCCCTATATTAATTTCGGCCTGTTAAAAGCCAGTCATATAGTTGGGCCTAACTACGGCCCTGTTTGCATCCGGCCTGCTCGCAGCCGATATCTGATTGGGGAAAACAAGGACCGAGACAATTTTGGCCTGTTAAAAGCCCGTGATTTGATTTGCACAATCATGGGCCGGGGTTCATTTCATGCTGCTGCATAACTAGTATGAATTAAGAACAAAGCTACTCTATACAATAAAGAAATTATGGCATAGTAACTTAGAATAAACCTACACTATACAATAAAGGGTTTAAGGTATATTACATCCACTGGGTATCGAAGTTCGCCACTAGTGATCATAAAGCGCAACGTAGAAGCAGATTGCAAAAACTGGGCACCATTGCAGCGTAACAAAATAATACTGAACCGAGACCACTTCCAAGACAGTTCAAGAAAGGTTAGCCTTGCGGGGGAACTCCTGCGCAAGCTGCTGAGCAAGGCTGTGAGACCGGCCTAGCATGTCGGTCATAGCTTCCAGGTGTAGCTATTTAGCGATGAGGTTCTCATTGGTATTCTCCACAATCTTTCTTAGAGATAGGACTTCAAGTCGAAGTTGAGTTGCAAAATGCCTTTCTGCTAGAACTTGGGACTGAAGAAGTCGAACTGATTCAGACAACGAATTTTGTGAGCTTGTCTGAGTGTTAGTGTCAAGTAACTTGAACACTGCATCAAGACAAGACTTTGGGGTTGTCTCGCTATCTTCAAGATGTTTTGCCTTCTTTGCTGCAATATATGTTGGGTTTGTCTCACAGCCTTCAGCAGACTTGTGCATGCCATCAGGCATATCACCCTGAAACAAAGCAGAGAGATCACAGGTTTTCCATGTGTATAAACAAAGATGATAACTGTTATGTCAATTCTATCCAATTTCAAATTAGAAAATAAAGAGTATGTTCAAAATATCAATAGCATAATTTGGCATTGTTCATAATGCGGGGAGCTTCACCACACTACTGGATTACCATGTCAACATAACAAGCATAGATGAAGGGCAAAGAAAATCATTGTATCTATTTTGGATAATGTGCATGGCATGTTGTTCATATCACCAGCCACATCAATAAGATAAAACAGGAGATGACAAGATGCAAACATGGGTTGCTTCACCACACACTGGATTATAGATCCACAAAAACAAGCATACATATAGGGAGTATTAAGTAATGTGCATGGTATGAATAAGGAATTTGGTTTTACAAGTAAAACTTAGAACTTACGGTTCTTACGAACATGCATTTTGGTAGAAACAGCAAACTAAACAGCAGTAAACGATAGGGAGTATGAGCAAATTAAACAGCAGTTGAGGATAAAGGCTTTAGAAGGACTGACTTACATTAACAATTAACACCGGCTTTATAATGCCCTTCTCCATGTCAAGGGAAGGATAACTCAAGAATTTCAGCACAGAATCTTCTTCATAAGCATTGCCTGTACTCTACATTTTGTAGAGAGTAATTATAGATATGATAATACTGGAAGGGGTAGAGGATAATGAAGATAAGATGCAGATTGATGCTACATAATCAACTACCAATCCCTGGAAGTACAAGCGTTACAGGATAAAATGTACTGACAAGAGAAATGGGCTACACTTCTGCACTGGCATTGTCTGTGTATTCTACTTGTTGGTAAGATTAAATATAGATCTGATCTTTTTAGTAAATGGTGGGCGAGGGAGATAAGATGCAAAATGCTACAAAATGAACCAATCCCTCTTCCCATAATACAAGAGTGTTTTGAACACTGGTGTACTATACAAAACGTTCTTATATTATGGGATGGAGGGAGTAGCTGTTAATGTAAGTACAGTGATAGACCACGTTCAGTCCTTACAAGAGGACTGCAGAGCTAAACCTCTTCAAAAGCATTGGGTTGATTCTTAATTTATGTAAGAGTCCATACGGGTCTTATAATGTCCACCAAATGGACGATTACGAGGCTAACATGTGCAGTGATGCTACATAATCAAACAGCTATGAAAGTAAATATGGTCATACAGGGCAAGAGGTACTCACAAGAGCAATGCAGTGTGCAGTATAGTTGCGAGATTTGTGGTCCCTTCAGAACGAATGTTCTTCTGCTAACAGTTTTCGTACAAGTGAGACATTAAGGCAAATGCAGAAATGTAGTTCAAATTGTGATGTGATATCATAGACAGTACCTTACGCTGCAGCCGAGACCAATGTGTAACAAGATTATTCCAGTCATCGTCGGATAAATATAGCACCGGAGACTTTACAGAAATTTCGTTCAGAGGCTTGGCATCGAAGTGCGCTTGCCTCAGGTAGGAACGATACTTCATCAACGAGTGCTTGAAAAGCGCAACCTACCCTTGCTCGTCATCACAATCTAGTTTGCACCTTGCCTATTTAAAAGAATGAAATCTTGTGTCTTCTGTCAGCAGAAACATATGCAGTAATGACCATGAATAACATTAGTACATTACTTACGCGTAAGTTGAGGAGGAAGACTGGAAATTGTTCTGTGTATGCGGTATAATCTTTCCATGAAGAAAAGATGCGCACAAAGTTCCTGACAACAACATAAGCTTCGTCTTCTAAACTGGGAAGAAATGGAACAGGGGTCCTATTTGCTGCAATTGGGGATCTCTCTGGTTTGAAAAGGGATTTGGCAACTGGATTTGGTGTACTCTTTGCTGGAATGGGGGTTTTGCGTCGTACAGCTGGTTCTATGTCAACTGGCATAATCATACTGTTTGCTGCAGTTTGGGTCTGCTGAGTTGGGGCATCAGAAATGACCAGTGTAGTAGGGCTAGAGTCTGCTAGAGTTGGGGTATTTTGTGGGTCAGGTGATATTGCAACTACACCTAATGGGCTATTTGATTTATCAGGTGCCACTACCTTTTCCAAATACTTTGCTTGTGCTCCTCCACGATCAGCAATTGCCCTCTTCCTTTTGAACGTTTGATACACAAGAACAGCATTTGAATGGATAAATATGGTATGATGACAGATGGAATATGTACTGAAAATGGATAGGCGGGGCGTATTCACATACACGATGCGTAAACTAAGCTAATGGCAGTTCAACAAAGTAGAAGCAATGCAAAGCATCAGTTGCAAGATATGTGCGAGCAATGTAACCTTGGAAAGTTAGAGCAAGTACCTTGATGGGTGAATAAGATAGGGCATCTTCCTCTGACTCCTCCACTAGGGAGCTACATTGACTTAGGTCTCCCTCTAGCTCAGAAAGACTGTTAGGATCATATTCTGAGCATGAATCTGTAGGTGGAGAGTGTTTGCATTGCATTGCATCCAGACTTGATTTCAGTCCCTTAATGCCAAGTTTGACAGCCATGGCATTGTTCTGCTTTATTCTTTTCATGCGCGCAAGCTCATAATCATTATGATGCTGTTCAGAATCTGAGATTCATGAAAACATAAAAAGTAGTCAGATTATCTATGGAATGCATTGCGGTTTCAACTCGGAGAGTGTCTCCCTATAAACCCCTGCATATGCAAAGTTCACCTCCCCAACTGTGCTGACCAGACCACACATAGAGATACACACCCGAGCGGCGAACATGCATTTTCGAAACTAATTTAGGAACATTTAGCTGACCAATTAAACAACTTTGTTTTAATAATATCAGATTCGTATTTGAACAACTAAGCTTGTTTAGCTTGATGGGTGGAGCAGTGTTATTATGAAATGAAGCACGTATTCTGATCGTATAGTGATCATAAAAGGGGGAACTCTAAGCATATATTTTTTTAGCAAAAGAGGGTTTCCCCTCTGATTTCTATTAAAGAAACCACCACGGAACCAACATGATCAATTAAACCCTAAACATGATCAATTAAACCGTATTATGGTTGTGCCATGGCAGATTTGAAGCTGCAAACCGGAGAAATGATATTTAGCATCCATTGTTTTCTTCGAACTAAGAACTAAATTCTAAGAGCTGAAAAGAAAGTAGAGTAACCAATTTAAGATCTATTTTCTGGTTGAGATCAAAAAGTTGAGGAGATATGAAGTACCACCTCTCTTGCGGCGCCATGTAGGCATCGGGGGTGCGATGGCTGTCGGTGGCATTGAAGCAGATCTGCGATGGTAGATGGGTGCATCGGGGGATAAGTCCCGTTGCGGTGGAAGAGAAGGTCGTGTGAGCGGCCCCGGCAAAGAGGACGACGGCGCCGATGAAGCGAGAGGATGCGATGCAAGGCTATTGGTCCGTCGTCGTGGATGAGAAACGTCCATCTCTAGCAATGGACGACGCGGTCTTGGTAGGCGCTCTGGCATGGTGGAGGACGGTGGCGATGGATGTGGTGGAGGACGGCGGCGATGGATGCGGTGGCGGACGGAGGCTGGTGTGGGAATGGGGTGTTCTAGCGCGGACGGTGTATGAATGGGAAAATGGAGGGAGAGGTACGGGGAACCATGTTTTTGGGACGCGCCTGTCTAAAATATGGGAAAGTTACGAACTAATCCCCCGTTTCAAATTTGTACGTCTCATCGATTGGGGATAGGACGGTAATCTCGCATCTCCCAAATATTTGTCGGTAACTATTTCGGGCGAGGAGACGGTGTTTTACCGCCCACGGTTGGCGCCCATGGTGTATGAACGGGGCTGACAGGTAGGGCGGTTGTAAGTGCATCTAGTGCCACCCCTAGTTGGTTTTGGATTATTGACGACAAACCTAGTTGAGGGACTAATGTGTTTGTGAGAATTGCAGGATAACACAGGTAGAAGTCCCTCATTGATTCGGTTTTCCTACCAGAGATGACCCCTAAAAATGTAAGAAGACATTGAAGTCAAAGGTGGTATGTGAAGACATTCACATTGAAGACTATGATAAGAGAAGACATCGCATGAAGACTATGGAGCACGAAGACTTAGTTCTTTCGTCGTTCTTTTTCTTCTTTGTTGAGTCATAGGAACCACCGTACTGTTAAGTGGGGTCCAAGTGAACCAGTCAGAATGACTGAAGTGATGCTTAACCAAAATCCTATGTCTTCGAGTGAAGACTACGAGAGCAAATCTTGTCCAGAGTTGGATAAGTTAGCTTTGCTTGTAGCTCAAGTAAAGTTGTTGCGTGTGTTTGAAATCTGACCGTTGGAACATGTGTCAGTTCCTTAGTGACCAAGGGTCATTTTGGACAAATCAGGTCGGGTTGCCTAGTGGCTATAAATAGCCCACCCCCTACAACCATAAACGGTTGGCTGCTCAAAGTTAGTGCACGGCTTTTGTCGTTTGAGAGCAACCCACCTTGAAGCCTTTGAGAGAGATTTCCTTGCGGGGATAAAGCCCTAAACACCCAGAGCCAAAGAGTGTTAGGCATCACTTAAGTCTTCCTATCTGTGTGATCTGAAGACTTATTACACTTGAGGACTGTGAATCCTCCAGCCGGTTAGGTGTCGCGTTCTGAGCATCCAAGAGTCATTGTGGATCGTCGGTGAACGAAGTCTGTGAAGGTTTGGAAGTCTACCTTGAAGACTTACCAGAGTGATTGGGCGACGACTGGGTGTCCTTAGCTCAAGGGGAATAAGGTGAAGACAAGGTCTTCTGAGTTGAATCTCAGCCTCCCTAACCAAACGTGCAGTTGTCACAGCAACTAGAACTGGTCCAAAAAATCATTGTCTTCAACGGGTCACAGGTTTCGTCCTTCCCTTCCCTTTACTTACTGTTGGTCCTTGTGAAGTCTTTGTATGATTGCTTTATCTTTTGTCTTCACTGAGTGACTGCTTGTTCTGATTGGCTTCACAATATCTTCCTACCTGATCTTTACTGCCTAGCTGCTATTAGTCATTGTGCTTTCACTCCATTGAATACTTGACTATGGTTTGCCTAGTGTAGTCTACCTTCCGCTGCATGATAATAGGTTTATTTCTATCGTTTGTCTTTGAAACTTCCATGTTTTGAAGACTTTCATAAAAATCGCCTATTCACCCCCCCCCCCTCTAGTCGATCACTAGCATTTTCAATTGGTATCAGAGCGAGGTACTCCCTTGTTCTTTGTGATTCGGTTTAACCACCTGGAGTTTTAGCTATGTCGACTACATGGATAATCAAAGTCTCCGCTGCGTGCCCAGTCTTCGATGGAACTGAATATCCCTCCTGGAAGAATAAGATGTGCATGCATCTTGAAGCCATTGATGTCGACCTATGGTATGTCGTCAAGAATGGCGTTCCCAAGGCTGGTGAAGGTGTCACCGCTGCTGATGTCAAGAAGTTCGTTCAACTGGACTCCACTGCCAAGAACATCATCTGTGGTCATCTGACCAAAGGACAGTATGGCCGTGTGAGTGCTTTGGAAACATCTAAGCTAGTCTGGGACTGGCTCTCCAAGGTCAACGAAGGCGTCTCAACCCAGAGAGATCAGAGAATCAGTGTCCTTCGCAACCTCTTCAACCACTTCAAGAGAAATGACAATGAGAATGTTTAGCTCACGTTTGATCGACTCACTGACATCACAAATGAGCTTCAAGCCCTCGGCGCCACTGAGATCACCAAGCATGAAGTTGTCAAGACACTCCTGAGATCACTTGACAGCTCGTTTGACACCCTAACCCTGATGATTCAAGAACGTCCTGACTTCAAAATACTCGATCCGTCTGACATACTTGAGAGGCTCAACACACACGAGTTTCAGCTTTCTAAGAAAAGAGACATCTACGGTCCCAACTATGGGCGAACTCGTGCCTTGAAGGCAAAAGTTGTCTCCTCATCTGAAGAAGAGTCTGACAGCAGTTCTGATGATCTTGAAGACATTGGAAAGGAGCTTGCTATCCTTGTGAAGAATTTCCAAAAATTCACCAAGAAGAAAGGCTTCAGAAAGTCCTCACGATCAAGCTCAAGGAATGATGAAGCTTCTGCTCATGACTACAAGAAGAGAACATGCCACAAGTGCAAGAAACCTGGCCACTACATCTCTGAGTGTCCGCAGTGGGACAATGAGAACAAGAAGAAAAAGAAGAGCAAGGAGTATGATTCTGACGACAAGAAGAAGAAGAAATACTCAAAGTCTTCTTCCAAGTCCTCCTCAAAGTCTTCATCACACAAGAAGAGCTCATCTGGCCAGGCACATGCGTTTGTTGGCAAGGAAATGGATTCAGAGGAGGAGTCCGCTTCTGAGGAGGCGGAGGTGGAGTCTAAGGAGGAGTCCGATTCTGGCGTTGCGAGTCTGGCTACAGCATACGTTGCCAAGTCCATCTTCAACACTGAAGACAATGACTCCATCACCGACACCAATGCAAATGACAAGGACTACTCCGCTCCTACCTACTGCTTCATGGCATGCGGTGCCAAGGTAAATACACGCACTACTCACTATCAAACTTCCAGTGAAGATGACTCTGATTGTGGTTCCAAACCCAGCTACAAAACACTTGCTAAAATTGCAACTGAACAACAGAAAGCTATGGAACATATTCAAAAACTGTTAGACAAAAGCGATGACCTATTAGACGCTGAAATGACTCAATCTCAGTCCTTAATTGAGGACATAAAAAATCTTCACGTTAAGTATGAGTAACTTGAAGTCGTCATGAAACGCTCTCAACAACTCATGAAAAGCTTTACTATGATTATCTTCAAAGGAAGCAAGATCTTGAGAAATTGAGAGCGGCTCATGAAGATCTTCAAAAGGAAAACGAGTCACTTCGTGCCAAACAGATCAGTTCAGCTCAGGAAGGATTTGAACCTCCATGTATTAAATGTATTGAGCATGACAATGCTACTTCTGTTGCTAGTTGTTCTACTGCTGCTACTATTGCAATATCTTCAACTGCTGATGTGCCAACTAACCCCTCTGCTGAGGATGCCACTGCTATTGCTGATGAGAATGCTAGGTTGAAGACATTGCTTGAAACAGGGATGTTCGAAAGCCTCAAAGGGCATCAGACACTATGTGATGTCCTCAAAAGGCAGATCCTGAACCGAAACCCTAGGAAAGAGGGTGTTGGGTTCGAAAGGAAAATGAATGCTGATGGCTCTTACTGGAAACCTGAGCAGTACCCCAAAACCACATGGGTTGCTGCAAAGGGACCTTCAGTGGATCCATCCACCCTATCTGGCTTCACTTGTGCTAATCCCATTGTTATTGATGAATCCTTTGATGCAAACTATAAACTGTTTAAGAATCAGAAGGGTGAAGTGTTTGCCAGGTATATTGGTACTAACTGCAGGAATGGACCGCCTATGAAGAAGGCCTGTGAATATGAGCGCGTTTCATCAAACCGCCATGTTCATAAGACCAAGAACTATTCTGCTTATTCTTATGAGTACTATTGTCCACCTGCAAGACTTTTTGCTAGGGCTCCAAATCCAAAGTTCTCAGATGCTGCACTTAGATGCATTGCTTCGAAGCCAAGATGTGGGTGGCTAAGAAAGCTTAACTCTCTTTTGCAGGGAAAGGTCTCCAGCCGAAAACCAAAATCGTTTGAAGCTATTGCTGGGGACCTTAAACATCTTGTAGGGCGCAAGATCAAATGCCCAAATGGTCTTATTATGTACTTTGTTCCTGAGTCGCTTGCTACTTGCCCTATCTGTCCTAATCTCGATCTAAGCTTTCATAATCCACTGGCTCGTCAAATGTTTTTGCTTCACAATTCTCTTCGTGAAGCCTATCCCCCTGACTGCACTGTAGGGTACGACACCAGCTGCTTCAGAATGGATTATTGATAGTGGGTGTACCAATCACATGACTGGCAAGCGAAGCCTTCTTATGGACTCAACCTTACGTCCATCTGACAAAAGTCACATCACATTTGCTGACACTGGTAAAAGTAAGGTATTGGGTCTAGGTAGAGTTGCAATCTCAAAGGATCAACACATGGATAAAGTCATGCTTGTTGAATCCCTTGGTTTCAACTTAATGTTTGTCTCAATGCTTTGCGATTTAAACATGATTGTGATGTTTGGAAAATATCGTTGCCTTGTTCAAATGGAATCTGACAAGTCTCTAGTGTTTGAAGGGTATCGGAAAGATGATTTATACGTGGTAGATTTCTCAGCAGGACCACAGCTTGCCGTATGTCTTCTAGCAAAAGCTTCAGAATGCTGGCTCTGACATCGGAGGCTAGGGCATGCTGGCATGAGGAACTTGCACACTCTTGCAAGAAATAAGCATGTCATAGGCATCGAGCGCATCAAGTTCAAGAAGGATCACTTATGCGGTGCCTGTGAAGCAGGAAAGATGACGAGGGCCAAGCATCTCTCAAAGACAATCATGACAACGACTCAACCCTTCGAACTGCTCCACATGGATCTTTTAGGTCCCACTCATTACTCAACTCTTACTACTACTGCTTGTCTCTATGGCTTTGTCATTGTTGATGATTATTCAAGATATACTTGGGTGCATATAATCATCTACAAGACTAAAGTGCAGGATGTCTTCAGACGCTTCGCCAATCAAGCAATGAACAACTATGGTGTCAATATAAAGCACATCAGAAGTGATAATGGCACTGAATTCAAGAACACTGGCCTAGATACATATCTTGATACTTTGGGCATCACACATGAATTCTCATCTCTGTACACGCCACAGCAGAATGGCATCATCTAACGCAAGAACAGAACACTTATTGAGATGGCTCGGACGATGCTTGATGAATACAAGACTCCAAGAAAATTCTGGCCTGAAGCCATTGATACTGCATGCCATATCATCAACCGTGTTTATCTTCACAAGCTTCTGAACAAGACATCCTATGAGCTCCTTACTGGCAAGAAGCCAAATGTCAGTTACTTCAGAGTATTTGGTGCCAGGTGCTGGATCAAGGATCCACATCACACTTCAAAATTTGCACCAAAAGCACATGAAGGTTTTATGCTTGGATATGGAAAGGATTCGCACTCCTACAGAGTCTTCAACCTCTTTCACTATAAAGTGGTTGAAACTGTGGATGTGCAGTTCGACGAGACTAACGGCTCGCAAAGAGAGCACCTGCCAAATGTGCTAGATGAAGTTCCATCCAGTGAATCAATCAAACTTATGGGAACTGGAGAAATCATACCTTCTGAAGCTCAACCTAAAGAGGAACTTATCATCTCCGCATCTGATCAACCTGAAGACAATGATCAACCTGAAGACAATGCTCAGCCTGAAGGCAATCCTTCTAACGATGATAATGATCAGCAAGAGAAAAATCTTCGTCTTGTACATCCTCATGATGCAAATGAAGTACAGATTCGGAGAATAATTGATAGCATCAATGCACCAGGTCCACTCACTCGTTCAAGGGCAACACAGCTAGCAACTTTCTGTGGGCACTTCGCATTTGTCTCAATATCTAAACCAAAGAAAGTTGATGAAGCCTTCATGGAACCTGAATGGATTCAAGCTATGCAAGAAGAGCTTCAATAGTTTGAGCTGAATAATGTATGGGAACTGGTTAAGCGTCCTGATCCTCGCAAGCACAATATAATAGGCACCAAATGGATATATCGCAACAAGCAAGATGAGCATGGTCAAGTTGTCAGAAACAAAGCTCGTCTCGTTGCTAAAAAATATACTCAAGTTGAAGGGATTGACTTCGATGAGACATTTGCTCCTGTGGCTAGACTTGAAGCCATACGCATACTACTGGCCTATGCAAATCATCGTAACATCCTTCTACATCAAATGGATGTGAAGAGCACTTTTCTCAATGGCAAGATTGATGAAGAAGTGTATGTTGCACAACCGCCTGGCTTTGAAGATCCAAAACATCTTGATATGGTGTACAAGCTCAACAAGGCATTGTATGGCCTCAAACAAGCCCCTAGGGCTTGGTATGACACACTCAAAGACTTCATGAAAAGCAAAGGCTTCAAACCTAGTTCCCTCGACCCCACTCTCTTCATGAAGACATATGATGGTGAACTATTTGTGTGCCAAATATATGTGGATGACATTATCTTCAGTTGCACCAATCAAAAATACACTGACGAGTTTGGATATATGATGCAAGAGCAATATCAGATGTCTATGATGGGTGAGCTGAAGTTCTTCCTTGGTCTTCAAATACGTCGGCAACACAATGACATCTTTATATCTCAAGAGAAATACATCAAAGATTGCCTGAAGAAATTTGGAATGCAAGATTGCAAAGGCTACACGACGCCAATGCCAGCCAAACATCATCTGGGTCCCGACGACAATGGTAAAGAGTTCGATCAAAAGGTATACCGCTCCATGATTGGTTCCTTACTTTATTTATGTGCATCTAGGCCAGATATCATGCTTAGTGTTTGCATGTGTGCCCGGTTCCAAGCGGCACCAAAGGAATCGCATCACTTAGTTGTGAAGCGAATTCTTAGATATTTGGCTCACACCCCAACACTAGGATTATGGTATCCAAAGGGCTCAGAGTTTGATCTAGTTGGATTCTCGGATGCTGATTATGCTGGTGACAAGGTGGATCGCAAGTCTACATCAGGCACATGTCATTTTCTGGGACGATCACTTGTATGTTGGTCTTCAAAGAAGCAGAACTGTGTATCTCTCTCCACTGCTGAATCTGAATACATTGCTGCTGGATCTTGCTGCGCTCAGCTTCTATGGATGAAGCAAACACTCAAAGACTATGGCATTCACCTGAAGCAAGTACCACTCTACTGCGACAACGAAAGCGCCATCAAGATTGCCAACAACCCAGTTCAGCACTCGAAGACAAAGCACATTGAAATTCGTCATCACTTTCTCAGAGATCATGTTGTGAAGGAAGATATTGATATCATACACGTCAACACTGAAGAGCAATTGGCAGATATCTTCACCAAGCCCTTGGATGAGAAGAGGTTTTGCAAGTTACGGTGTGAGCTAAATATCTTGGAATCCTCAAATGTCCTGTGATCAGGCACACATCCTAACACTTATGCATGTTGATGACTTAGATGTGGAACACACGAAGTAAAGTATATCTTCAATCAATGAAGACTTACATTCTGAGTGTTAATACATTAACGTGGAATTTGACTTCGGAGTGCCACGATAATTGTGCGCCGTGTCTGGGTCTAATACTTCCTATACGGTGGGTAACGCCACCACCAAATTCTTCTGTTTGAAGTGTTTTACCCATGGCGTTACATGTGCTATGTCTTCGCATTTTGTTTGTCTTCACTTTCAACTTGTCTTCATGATTATCTTCACTATGTTGACTTGATTGTCTTCTGATATATACATACTAGTGTTCTGTCCTCTACAACATTCACTTATAGCTATGTCTTCCTTGTTGAATCTTTTGAACTAAGTGAATGTGATCGGACCCTAATCTCTCTATGCTTTCTATCTCAAACTCTATCTGTCCAAATCATATGCATTCTATTGAAACTGTCGAATGTCTTCTCTGCATCCTAGTCAGCAGAAGATACAGAGACAAACATTAAGTCCATTTTCAATACTAATTCCTTCACCGGAAACCCGGAGAAGTGGGAACGAGCACTCGACAATCCAGGCGTGCGTGGGAACGTGGAACAACCTCCGATATGTTGCATGATGGCCACATGTCCTTCAGATGTGAATCGCCAGGGGCACCTCTGTAATAACACTGTGTCGTCCCTGTCCCTATAAATACACGCCTCACCACGGTCATTATCCTTTCTTCCACTCTCGCACAAACCCTAGCGCCACCGCTAGCCCTCGATGACGCCGGCGACGAAGCGCTTAGCTGCAGCGACCTCACCGATGTCGTCTTCACACCGGCCGCGGACATCGTCTTCTCCGCCGTCGCAGTAGGTGTCCTCCGTCGCCAAGTTAGGGCACGGACGATCGAACTGCTCGACCTCCTCTCCCACTCCGTCTAGCAGTTCTTCATGTGGTAAATAAAACCTCCTTTTTACGGCCCCTTTGATCCTATAGATTCATCACTTTCTACCACAAGCAGTTTCTGTTCACACAAGTTGGATCTATTTCATAATGTATCTCATAATATGCCTAGTATGTTCACTTATGCTTCACAAAGTAGTTATATTCCTCACTTGTACTTATTCGTGGATTCGTACAAATCTGGAACCAACTCTCTATCTATGAGTGAATGTCTTCGCACTATGAGGTCAATGTCTTCTAAACTGATTTATCTTCAAAATCTTCTTAGAATGCATATGACCTCTTCCCCTTCCCTCGCACCTTAATGGTGTCACAGGTACATGTCCGTGGGAGAATCCCTTGGTTCTCATAGTCTGCATTCGTTTGTAGAATTCTTACAGCATCACATTAACTCTCCCGAAGCCAATTCCTGTTTGACCAGAAAGCGAAAGCCTTTGACGCCTTTAAACGTGTTGAAGCCCTTTAGTTTAAGCTTCATGGCACCAGAGAAACCTACAAGAAAGGGTGGCAGACAGCATCGTGGCAACACCTCAAGAGATTTGCCTCCTGACCTCTATGAGTTGTACAAGACAGATCCAGAGGAGGACTACAATTAGCAAAAAACTCGAATCCAATGGATTCGAAGATATTGGGCAGAATAGTGGTTCAAATACAGGTTCGTGACCCAGGAGTATGCTGAGAAGAATGCCATCAAACGACCATGGGGAGACATTCTATACAGAAATCTTCAACCCAAGTCCAGAGCTGAAGCCATTGAACAAGGCTTCTATCCTTGCATGGTCCGTGGACCGCAGCCTGCGGATGCAGACCCATCTTCATTACTGTGGTGCCGTGACGATAATTTGTTCAAGCGTAACCTTCAGTTTGCCAGGAACTCGGCCAAAGAGAACAAGAAGTCACGAGGCTTAGACTTCAATCCAGGCCCCTCTGCTCCTCGTGCTGATGGCACACGCGAAGCTGAACCCAATCTTGTTGGGCCCTTCTACAACCTGGAAGGTCTCATCACTCATATCATGGTTCAAGGGACAGCCGTGGATGAGCCTGCAGATGACGCTGAATCTGATGAAGCGCCTGCACCGCCGAAGCCAAAGAAACTGAAGAAGCCTAAAGCTTCAAAGCCTGCTCCTGCACCAAAGGTCTTACAGGCGAAGCCTCTGGCCACTGCACCTCCTGAACACAGTGTGCAGTCTGAAGATTTGTCACGCATCTCCAAGCCCTCGAGAGTAAAGATGCCCTTGCAACCCACCAGCCAAGAACTGACTGCTGCTGCTATTCTGCGCAACGACGCCATTGATCTGTCCAGCGATGAAGATCTTGCAGATGACGCTCTTGAGCAACTGATCAAGAGCAAAGAAGAAGCAGAAATCTTCAATGATTTGCCTCTCTTTGACGTAGCAATCCTTCACAACTTCATTGATGAGTGGTTTGAAACCCCCAATCTCAGCTTTGATGATCTGCAACTTCCAATTGGCCTCAGCGTCGCTTTCACTGGCGCCATTGCTTCTGAGCTAGCTCTAGCTCAGCGCATCGTTGAACTTAAGCAAAAGATCGACTATGAGAAAGCTCAGTTCAAGCAGCACATGGCAAAGCTCAGCGTGCAAGATGTCAAGAACTTCAAGACTATGCTGCACGAGCTCAAGGAAGCCTTTCTCAAGAAACACGAAGAAGCTAAAGGTTCTCGTGAGCGCATGAAGAGTCTGGCTGACAAGTGCGTGCAAGCCTACAATGAAGCTGAAAAGCGCAAGGCTCTTGGGCGTCCTGGCATCGTTCCCAGGATGGCTGCAAAGAAGAAGAAGAAGCCAGCTGTGGCCAAACCCAAAGCAACAAGGCAGGAAGCACATCCCATTGTCTTCCCAGCCAGTATGACAGGCTCAAAGCCTAAGGTCCCCATACTGGCTTCAGAATTAAAGAAGACAAGGGTTGCCAAGGCTGAAGCTAGAAAGAGGAAACATCCTAAAGCTTCTGATGTCGCTCCCTCCAAGAAGAAGCGCAAAACCAAGAAAGATCGGGCTGCTCCCACAGAGCCCCTTATTGTTGAGCCCATCTCGGTTGCTCGTCCTACCTCTTTGCATCAAGAACGAGGGATGGTAATTCATGAGCCTGCTTCCACAGAGGCTCCTGAAGCTGAAGACATTCCAGCAGTTGACCCCACCGCTGTTGAAGACATTGGTCACCATGACAATGTTGAAGATGATGAAGTCCTTCCTCAGATCGAGCACCAATTGGTATCATCGCCTGTGCTTACGCACAGCGAACTCATCAGCATTGATCGTCCTCTGACGCCAACTGCTCAGGATGCATCGTGGGCTGATCACCCACAGAGACAAGACACTCCAAGCTCTCCCCAACCGCAAGCTACCCCAAAAGTGCAAGATGATGATGACTTTGTGGCCCAGCACACTCCATCTCCACAAGCGTCGCCCGCATTATGCAGGCTTAGCAAAGGACCAAGGCCCCAAGTCACTCCCACAATGCACGTGTCAGAACCCGAAGCCAAAATGGCTGAAGACATTCCGGCCGCATCAGCCGATGAAGAAGAAGATGAAGAAGAAGCCCCAAGAGACACAAGAGTTGCTACACCCCGTCTCACCAAGATGTTGTTCTCGAGAAGAACGTGACCGACCCTCCAGCTTCTGAAGTGGAGGTTAACAACCCTGAAGTAACCACCAACATCACTGCTGACGCCAATGACGTTGTCATGGTTGACGCCAATATGGCGTCGGAAGCCAATGAGGCGCCAGAAGACAATGAGGCACCAAAAGTCAATGCTGCAGCACCTGAGGTCCAAGTACCTGAAGCACATGTGGCCCCTAAAGCCCATGAAGACAATGCCAATGCCCCTGTTCCCCCTCCAAGACCTCACACAATGGAGCTGGCATTTGATCGTGGTCAGCCAGTTATGGTTCGATGGCCCATTCTGACTCCTCCGCCTGCTGCCGGTCCACAATTTGAGTACCATGTCGAGCACAGGCCTCAAGTACAAAATCCCAAGCCAAGACTTCCACATTTCCCAGGCACTGCCACTTCACCTGGGGTCTTCAATGCGAATGGCTTCGTGGCACATAATACCTTCTTCAACAGCTCCAAGAACCCTTATACCAGACCGCGCATTTCCTCAGATCGGTTCTGGAGCTATCAGCAGCACAGCTACTATTCCTGTGTCCTATACAATCAAGGGCGCATATTTCCACATATGCGCCTCAACTCTGAAGCTATAGCTGGTCTGTACTACCTCGAAGAAGAATTGGACTGTTTCAGAGATGCTGGTCTGTTGCAGTTCATCACTGACAAGGAGCACTGGAATGAAGAATTGCTGCTTCAATTCTATGCCACTCTTCATATTCGAGGCCACAACAGGGATCCGAAGACTTGGGTCCTTGAGTGGATGCCAGGTAATGTCCATCATGAAGCTAAAGCTCTTGATATCATTGAGCTCACAGGCCTACACACTCCTGGTGAATACTATGAACCAGGTTGTCAACAACATCAAAATGCCTTGGAAAGCATCTTTCAGAAGCCAGAACCCAACATGAGTCAAATGCTGAGCATGATGAAGCCTCTGCCTCACGACCCTGAATACCCATCTGAGTTCTTTGTTGAAGACCTAGAGTACTTGCCTCGCACCATTTACCACATCATTAGGAAGACTCTATGGCCTATCAAAGGACACTTATCTGCAGCGAAGCTTGAAGGAGCAATGAAGACTTTGGTTTTCTATATCTTCAATGGCATCAGCTTCAATGCTGAAGACTTCTTCATCAGGCAGTTGGCTGCGTCTGGCTCCGACATCTTTGGGTTGAAATTCTATGCTCCATGGGTCATGCGTCTGATCAAGCATCACTCAGCCTTCAAAATCAGCCATCTGCGCGCAATCATCTTATATTCTTGCCTGAGGTTGATCTGTCAGTTGAAGCCATTTACCCAGAGCCTGCTAAGGATCCCATTTATCTTCACAATGCTGATCACCAAAGCTTCACCCAGCCCATTGAAGGAATTCTAGCAGTGTCTCGTCTTTATCCCCTTGCTGGAAACACACGTGCCCCTCGTGCTCAAACTGATGTCACTGGTAGCACCATTGCGCAAAGGCCTCAAAGATGATCTCGTGTCCTCAATGACCGAGAGCTTCTCGTCGCGCTGCATCAGAAACAGGACAAACATCATGACTGGCTTAAGCGTCAGATGCAAAGCCTCTTGGTGGATGTCAACCGCATTCGCAATCTTGCCACCAAGAATGCTTTTATCACTCATGAAACCTGTCGGAGGTTGTGGAAGAGTTTGACCCTACTGAGTGCTGAAGCTGATCTGCACGACGATGGCTTCACCGAATGCTTCAAGTTTGACTCAACTCCTCCCAAAAATGCTCACTTACGTCGGACTCCCTCACTTGAAGACTCTGAATACTCGTCCTCAGCTGCGACCGTAAATGCTAGAGTCATCGATGACCAAGATGATGCAACTTCACCTCCTCCAACTTCAGCGCGTGACGACACTGCTCCAAGTTCCTCTACACCACCGGATCTCACCGACGACCCTGCTGCCTCGCCTGCACCTCATGGGAATGAGTAGGCGCTCTATGTCTTCAAACCTTTTTGGTCCTCACTGACAAAAGGGGGAGAAGCATATGAGTTGATAGTCTTCAAGCGGGTCCATATGGGTGGTTGCTTTACTTTTTTCTACTTTTTCCAAGTGCTTACAACTCTCGTTTTTGATACATTTGGTTCTTTGAGTTGTAACACTTAAACTCGATGGTCGTCTGCTACTTATTTGCTATTTTGTGATCGATGATAAATTATGCATGTGCGACGATAAATTCTGCACTTAGATCATTTTGTAGACGTCCATTTTTCATTATGCATGTCATTATCTTCACATACTTTTCTTGCATGATGAATTGTCATCATAAGTTGAAGAGGATCTCCACAAGTACAACCTGCCATGTGCATTTGCATACCAAAAGCAAATTACTTATATGCACATCTTTAGGGGGAGCCTTTGCTACTTATGATGACAATCCCCTATCCTTTACAATTTCACATATTTTATTCCCCGTTGAAAACTTCAACTAGTTTGTCATCAATCACCAAAAAGGCAGAGATTGTAAGTGCATCTAGTGCCACCCCTAGTTGGTTTTGGAGTATTGACGACAAACCTAGTTGAGGGACTAATGTGTTTGTGAGAATTGCAGGATAACACAGGTAGAAGTCCCTCATTGATTCGGTTTTCCTACCAGAGATGACCCCTAAAAATGTAAGAAGAAATTGAAGTCAAAGGTGGCATGTGAAGACATTCACATTGAAGACTATGACAAGAGAAGACATCGCATGAAGACTATGGAGCGCGAAGACTTAGTTCTTTCATCGTTCTTTTTCTTCTTTGTTGAGTCATAGGAACCACCGTACTGTTAAGTGGGGTCCAAGTGAACCAGTCAGAATGACTGAAGTGATGCTTAACCAAAATCCTATGTCTTCGAGTGAAGACTACGAGAGCAAATCTTGTCCAGAGTTGGATAAGTCAGCTTTGCTTGTAGCTCAAGTAAAGTTGCTGTGTGTGTTTGAAATCTGACCGTTGGAACATGTGTCAGTTCCTTAGTGACCAAGGGTCATTTTGGACAAATCAGGTCGGGTTGCCTAGTGGCTATAAATAGCCCACCCCCTACAACCATAAATGGTTGGCTGCTCAGAGTTAGTGCACGGTGTCGGTGTCAAAACCGGCGGATCTCGGGTAGGGGGTCCCGAACTGTGCGTCTAGGCCGGATGGTAACAGGAGGCAAGGGACACGAAGTTTTACCCAGGTTCGGGCCCTCTTCATGGAGGTAAAACCCTACGTCCTGCTTGATTAATATTGATGATATGGGTAGTACAAGAGTAGATCTACCACGAGATCGGAGAGGCTAAACCCTAGAAGCTAGCATATGGTATGATTGTTGTTCTGTCTGTTGTCCTACGGACTAAAACCCTCTGGTTTATATAGACACCGGAGAGGGTTAGGGTTACACAAAGTCGGTTACAATGGTAGGAGATCTACATATCCGTATCGCCAAGCTTGCCTTCCACGCCAAGGAAAGTCCCTTCCGGACACGGGACGAAGTCTTCAATCTTGTATCTTCATAGTCCAGGAGTCTGGCTGAAGGTATAGTCCGGCCATCCGGACACCCCCTAATCCAGGACTCCCTCAGTAGCCCCCGAACCAGGCTTGAATGATGATGAGTCCGGCGCGCAGATTGTCTTCGGCATTGCAAGGCGGGTTCTCCTCCAAATTCTGTGTACCTGTTGAATAAAGTCCGGTTTCTTGTAAATGTTGCGCTCCTCGGCTTCTATGCCCAATAATGGCCGTCTACCACGTGTCAAACGAATATGAAAAGTCTGAGTGTTTTTACATCCACACCCCTAGCCGCATAAATGAGCCGCCCATTTAAGGGGACGAGGATTTAGATCCAAACCACGCCTTGTCCCCTTCACGAGTGTTCATCAGAGCGCATCCGACAAAGGTCCATACCACCATGGCCAGCCGTCGCAACTCCTCCTCTCGCCCTTCCAGCCCTCAGCCTGGATATTGGGAGAGATGCTCCATCTTGCATAGCGAGCTAGTGATGCTCCAGACCAAGGGATTTCTCCCCCCGGCCTATATGGTCCCGGTTCGAGCCGGTCTTGCCATCTATAATGGCGGAGAGCAAGCGGAGAGTGCCCCTAATCCCTCCAAAGGAGAGCGGGTGTGCCTCGTCCCTTATTTAATAAGGGGGCTCAGATTTCCAACCCATCCATTTCTCCGGGGGCTCCTGGAGTTCTATGGCCTCTAGCTACACAATCTCACGCCTGCCTTCGTATTGCATATCGCGGGCTTCGTAGCCCTCTGCGAGCTGTTCTTGGGTGTTGATGCTCATTTTAGGCTGTGGAAAGAGCTATTCTGCCTTGTGCCCCGTTCTCAGAAGGGGTCGATATTTCAAGTGGGTGGAGCCGAAGTGTGGCGCATCGCCGGGACCGGATATCTATCCGGAACCCCAAAGAAGGCATCCGAGGACTGGCCTTCGGAATGGTTTTACATAGAGGATATCCCACTACCGGATCCTGTCCGGATCGGCCTCCCTGAGTTCGACAGTGCTCCACTAAAGAAGCGCCTAAGTTGGCGTCCACGGAGCCCACAGAGGGAAAGTGACAAGGACGTTCGTTACCTGATGGGCCGGATACGATTGTTAGCTCATTCCGGACTGATCATGATCGAGGTCATGGCCGCATGCATCATGCGAGGGGTGCAGCCGCTACAGTATAGAGGCCACCCCATGTGGGACTTCAACGGGGAGGACGACGCCACTTGATACGGCCGTAAGGGGTCGGATCCGGCTGCGGCTCTAACAAAGACCTTGTCCGCTTTGTATAAGGGAGAAGAGGAGGATTTTCTCCGCGTCGACCCAAAGGGTGGATTTTCTATGTACAATCCCCCAAGCTGGGTAAGTGGTCATATTCACCTGCCCATTCGTTTTATATTCCCATTGTCAAACATTCAGTCTAACGACTTCAACGCAGGAGCTGCGCGAGGCTGTTAAAGAAATGAACAACCCTTCTCCACAACCCGAGGACCCAGGACGGTCCCTCGGCCCGACCTCTCAAGAGGATCCGGACTTATCTGTGGAGCTAATTGATGGAGTGTTTCATCAATTGAGCAAGGACAACGCCTTGGTGGCCATTATGGCCGATTACCCAGGGCTAATCCCAGCCTCCTAGGTAACTAAGATCGAAGTCCCAGTACCCCGAATAGGGGTCCGCCCTCTCGTGTTTTTAGTTTCCTGATTACCACCGAACTTTGCAGGGGAGTTTTTTGAGACGGGAGGCCAAACCTGCGGCGACAAGCCAACGAGGGGCCACAGGGCCCCGTGGGCAGAAAAGAAGTGTAGTCCGGACCGAGGCGTCAGCGCAAAGGTATGGCGCACCCCCTTATCCAGGTGTTATACCTTCAAGGCATATTAACACTCATGCTCTCTTCAGGACAAAGAGACCTCGCCGGACTATATCCAGAGAGGCTGCCAATCGCGCCTCCACTAGCCAGGCTCCAAAGCCTGGTCCGGAGGCGGGGGCGAACACAAGGCGTGCACCGGATGCTCCTCCGATGGAGGATGTGGACAGGTTGTCTGCCACCCACTCTGAGGTGGAGAGTGCCATGAACCACTGGCGTTGCCGGACATTCTTCGCGACACTTGTTTCTCCCAAGAGGCATTAGATGCCTTTAATTCGGGAGATGCGTACCTCTGTGCCGCTCAAAATGGTCTAGCCAGAGCCACGGAGCAATATGTAAAAGACATACGGGTAAGAAAATTTTGGTAATTATATATATATGCCAGTAGCCCCCGAGACTTGAAATAGTTAGAATAACTGATTTAAGGATCATTTGTTATGCAGGTTCTTACAGAAAACAATTCCCTACTGTCCAAGGAGCTGGAAGAGTGCAAAGCCCAACTTGAGGCCGCACTAGCCGCGGCAGGGGAGCCCAAGGAGACCCCCTCTGGTAATATACACTTTGAAATATAAGTATTTTGCGAAGCACGGCATGGGTGCGAATATGACAAATGAAATTACTGATGGCGCCGGATTGAATCCGGAAAGGCAACACCTCCTACGCCAGCTGAAGGCTGGTGAGAAGGTGCTGACAAAGGTGAGGCGGGAGAAGAACGATCTCCAAGATGCCAACACCAAGCTGGGCGTCGACCTGAAAGATGTTTGTGCCCAGCTGTCAGACTCCGTTAAGGAGAATCAGCGGCTTCGGCACGGCATATTTAGTAAGTGCTTGAACGAACCTTTGAAAAAAAAATTGGCGGGGAAGTCGACTAACAGAGTAATGTCTGTAGGTGTGCTAACAGGTTGTCCTGCAGAGGAGATGCCCGGTTCTACGGGTGACCTTCTTCCCGAGCTCTCGCAACTGCTCAAGCGAGTTCGGAAGGCGATGCAAGGCGTCGCCCAGGCCCTGTGGCCATCCATCTCCATGCCCGAAGGTCTTGGAGAGCTTGCAGAGAAGCTAAAGGGAGCACGGCAGCGCTTCCGATTGTGGAAGATATCGGCCTACCGTCAAGGTGCTAGACAGGCCTGGGCCATGGTGAAGACGCGGTACACCAAGGCTGACCCCAACCACATGGCCGAGGTCGGTCCTGTGGGGCTCGATGGGAAGGAGATCCCTGTAAGCTTAGTATACGGCCAAGTAGAATTGGTCGCAAAGTATTCCCAGCGGGACTGTAAATTAGACAGTCTGTTAGATGGTATTGAAGAGGAATACAATCAGTCAGAATGATTATGTAATTTAATTGACATTTATAATGCCTTCTAGCCGGATTGTAGATCGTTTGTCATGGCCGACCTTTTCGCTTCAGCCTCGGGACCTGACGGTCCGGAGTGTGTCCGAATTCTCATGCGGTTATATAAGAACCGGGGAATGCATGGAGACCAGGCGTAGGGGTCATTAGTGTGTGAACGGACAAGTGCCCGACTAGTTATGTTATATTACATGGTTAGTAAGAAACATCTTCCAGGGAGAATAGTTCCGTTAGGGGTTCCTTTCCCTGGGAGGCATGCCCTAAAGTGCATGCCCATTCTATGAAAAAGACGCAGGAAAAAGCATCTGGGGGCGCATAAATAAATAAGTGAAAAGATCATCTTTTAGGTCACCGACCGAATATTCCCTTAAGAACGCTAGCTTTCGGCTTCACCCAGTCTGAGGTACACATCCGGCTGATCCGGCAGTAACAATCGCAGAGGTGCTCCCTTTACCGCCTAGACGAATAATCGGGAACATAGGGGTAAGCACAGGAGCCAGGCAACCCAGCTTGGCCAAAACTTAAGCCATATCGATGCATATAATGGTGAAATAAAAGGTACATGCGGAAGTGTAACACATGTGTTGGGCATGAAGCCCGTATAAATAAGCTTCTGTTAAAAGAAGCCCCCGGGTTTAATGAGTGCGAATAGCACGTCATTTGATGAGCCTTTAAAGGCCATAAGAGAAAGGAAGGGGAGAAGGAGAGAAATGTAAGACAGATAGTATATAAAAAATGGACAGAGGAAGGAGATGAACACAGAGTCCGGCGCTAGGCATAGAATCTTCGGAGACGGGCTGTGTTCCATGGGTTCGGCTTGAGTCGGTTATCCGATGCATCTCGCAGGCGGTACGCTCCACTAGTCAGGACTTGGTCAATTATGAAGGGACCTTCCCACTTGGGCTTGAGTTTGTCCTTTTTCTTGTCTGGCAGGTGTAGAACTATTTCGCCAACATTGTAATTTTTGGCCCGTACTTCTCTGCTTTGGTATCTTCGAGCCTGCTGTTGATAGAATGCGAAACGGGCTTTTGCCATGTCACGCTCCTCCTCCAATGCGTCCAAATTGTCCTGCCGATCGAGTTCAGCTTCTCTTTCTTCATACATGTGCACTCGAGGTGAGTCATGAATTATGTCACAAGGCAGAACTGCCTCTGCGCCGTACACCATAAAGAATGGTGTGTATCCGGTGGTGCGATTCGGCGTGGTCCGCAGCCCCCAGAGTACGGAGTCGAGCTCCTCTACCCAGTGTGTGTTAGATTCCTTGAGGGAGCACACTAATCTGGGTTTGATGCCGCTCATGATAAGACCATTTGCACGTTCGACCTGACCGTTAGTTTGTGGGTGATAGACGAAAGCATAATCGAGCTTGATGCCCATGTTTTTGCACTAGAGTTTTACCTCGTCGGCCATAAAGTTTGTGCCGTCATCAGTGATGATGTTGTGGGGGATGTTGTAGGGGTGTACAACCCCGGATATAAAGTCTATCACTGGTCCGGATTTGGCCGTCTTAATAGGCTTGGCTTCTATCCATTTGGTGAACTTATCCACCATGACCAGTAAGTATTTTTGCTTGTGGGTTCCGCCTTTAAGGGGTCCCACCATGTCAAGCCCCCAGACCGCAAAGGGCCAAGTGATGGGGATAGTTTGGAGGGCGGTGGGTGGCATATGGCTTTGGTTTGCAAAGAGCTGGCAACCGGCGCATCGTTGGACTAAGTCCTGGGCATCTGCCCGGGCCGTCGGCCAATAAAAGCCTGTACGGAAGTCCTTGCCTACAAGGGACCGAGCTGCAGCGTGATGACCGCCGAGTCTGGCATGAATTTCAGCCAGGAGGTTCCGCCCTTCCTCTTCGGAGATGCACCTTTGAAGTACTCCGGTAGTGCTTTTCTTATAAAGCTCTCCCTCGTGGACTTTGTAGGCTTTGGATCGCCTCACTATGCAGCGTGCATCATTTTGGTCCTCGGGGAGTTCCTGCCTACTAAGGTAGGCGAGGAATGGTTCTGTCCACGGGGCGATGACGGTCATTATTACGTGGGCTGAAGGTGTTATTTCATTGGCAGAGCCTCCGATTGTGTCAGAATGTTCGGTGTCGGGCAGTGCGGTTGGGTCTGGGCTGTTATTGTTTGGCTCACCTTCCCATACTACGGATGGCTTGAACATCCTTTCCAAGAAGATGTTGGGGGGACTACATCGCGTTTTGCGCCGATGCGTGCCAGGACATCTGCCGCCTGATTATTTTCCCGGGCTATATGGTGAAATTCAAGCCCTTCGAACCGATCTGACATTTTTAGGACGGTGTTGTGATAAGCTGCCATTTTTGGATCCTTGGCATCAAAGTCTCCATTTATTTGGGATATTGCGAGGTTCGAGTCCCCGCGCACCTCTAGGCGTTGAATGCCCATGGATACTGCCATCCGGAGACCGTGTAAAAGGGCCTCATATTCGGCTGCATTGTTGGAGTCTGTGTACACAATCTGGAGTACGTATTGAACTGTGTCTCCTGTGGGGGACATCAAAACGACGCCAGCCCCTAGTCCGGCCAACATCTTGGAGCCATCGAAATGCATGATCCAATTTGAATATGTGTCGTACTCTTTAGGGAGTTCGGCCTCCGTCCATTCTGTGACGAAGTCGGCCAAAACTTGCGACTTGATGGCTCGCCGTGGCTTATAAGTTATGTCGAACGGGAGGAGCTCAATGGCCCATTTTGCAATCCGGCCCGTTGCGTCACGGTTGTTTGTAATATCGTTAAGTGGTACTTCCGATGCTATTGTTATTGAACACTCTTGAAAGTAGTGTCATAGCTTTAGGGATGCCATGAATACCGCGTAAGCAATCTTTTGATAATGCGGGTACCGTGATTTGCATGGAGTCAGGACAGTGGACACATAATAGACCGGCTTTTGAAGGGGGGATTTGTGTCCGTCCGTTTCTCGTTCGACGACTAGCACTGCGCTTACAACCTGATGTGTTGCTGCGATGTACAATAGCATTGGTTCGCCAATGTTTGGCGCGGCCATGACTGGATTTGTTGCCAATATGGCTTTTATTATGTCGAGTCCGGCCGTGGCTGCATCCGTCCATTCGAAGTGTTCGGTGCGCCGAAGGAGGCGGTAAAGGGGTAGGGCCTTTTCTCCCAAGCGGGAGATAAAGCGGCTTAGAGCCGCCACGCATCCGGTTAACTTCTATATGTTTTTGAGGTCTTTTGGGATATCCAATTGTGACAGAGCTCGGATCTTGGCTGGATTTGCTTCAATTCCTCTACTAAATACAATGAAGCCCAAGAGCTTTCCGGCTGGAACGCCGAAAACGCATTTTTCTGGGTTGAGCTTGATGTCGTATGTTTGGAGGTTATCAAATGTGAGCCTCAAGTCGTCTACTAGAGATTCGACATGTCTTGTTTTGACGACCACATCATCTACATATGCCTCCATTGTTTTGCCGATCTGGTTTGCCAGACATGTCTGAATCATGCGCTGATATGTTGCGCCAGCGTTTTTGAGCCCGAAGGGCATTGTGTTGCAGCAGAATGGGCCATATGGTGTGATAAATGCCGTTGCGGCTTGGTCTGATTCTGCCATCTTGATTTGATGGTAGCCGGAATATGCGTCGAGGAAACACAACGAATCGTGTCCTGCGGTGGCGTTGATAATTTGATCGATGTGAGGGAGGGGGAAGGGATCCTTTGGGCAAGCCTTGTTAAGGTCTTTAAAATCAACGCACAGGCGCCAGGATTTGTCCTTCTTTGGTACCATCACCAGGTTTGCTAGCTAGTCCGAATGTTTTATATCTGATGAATCCGGCCTCCAATAGCTTTGCTAGATCCTCTCCCATGGCCTGTCTCTTAGGTTCGGAAAAACGCCGAAGAGCTTGTTTGACAGGTTTGAATCCTTTTAGGATATTTAAGCTGTGCTCGGCCAGCCTACGTGGGATTCCTGGCATGTCTGAAGGGTGGTAGGCGAAAATGTCCCAGTTCTCTCGTAGGAACTCTCGCAGTGTGGCGTCTACATCAGGGTTTAACTGTGCCCCAATGGAAGCTGTTTTATTGGGGTCCGTTGGATGGACCTGGAATTTGACTATTTCATCCGCCGGTTTAAAGGAGGTGGACTTGGATCTTTTGTCGAGTACCACATCATCCCTATTCACCGTGGAGCGCAGCGCAGTCAGTTCCTCAGCCGCTAGGGCTTCTGTCGGGGATATACCCCGCGGTGTAAACCGGCCGAAAGTTAACCCGGCCAGACTTGGCGGTTTATCTGAAGACCCCGCTGACACTTGGCGAGTTACTGGCGACCCGCCCTGACCTGGCGGTTTACAAGCAACCTGCCTGGTCATTATGACTCACTAGTAACCCGGCATGCGGGACAGACGGATGACAAGGCCCAAGGCCCAGAAGGCCGGTTCACGTTTAATGATGGGCCGGTTTAAGAGGAAAGGCATAAGGAATATTTGTCTTACAAGGAGTTAAGACCTGGACTTATATCCGGTTTGTATTAGAGATAGACTAGTCCTAATCCTAATAGGACTCCACATGTAAACCGCCCCTTCAACATATATATAAGGAGGGGCAGGGCTCCCCAAAAGGGGACAAGATTCACAAGTTCCACAAGTTGGACAAGTTAGGTTTAGACAATAGCTCTCGAGATAGAGCACTCTTGTAACTGTGATCACCATCATTAATATCAATGAAGAAGGATGTAGGCCTTTACCTCCACCGTGAGGGACCGAACCTGGGTAGAACATCGCGTCTCTCGTCCCGCTCAACCCCTCTCAAGCTACCAGATAGATGCGTTGGCCTCGCGACTAAGTCCTGACACTAAGGACATCTGCCGTGACAATTCCACGACAGTTGGCGCCCACCATGGGGCCTGCGCACGATGGTGTTGAGTTCTTGGAGGGACCTCTCCTAAGGATCGAGGAATTTGCAATTTTTTTGGATAAAAAGCTGGTTTGAAAGGATTTACATCAGTATCAAGTTCATCAATCCAGATTGAAGATTTGGGAGATTTAAGGCGCATCAAGGTCCAATCAGTTTAAGTACTGGTTCAGATTTATTTTGTCGGTGGTTCAAGATGTTTTCGCCAAAGTCAAAAACGATCCGGAGGAAGCAATGCTACCTTGCAGCAACTCCACTTCCGCCACGGCCCTCCTTCGGCCTCTGCTACTGTTGTCGGTCCGTCACCTACGGGTCAATGGATCTTGTTTTCCTAATTAGTGACGTGATGCATAGGGTGATCCGAATATGAGTTGGACTTGGTCTGTACGTACACTAGCAAATTGGTTGGTCAGTCTAATACTAGTACTCCGGGTCAAATACGAAAACAAGTCAAAAAATCTTCCCCGAGTTACTTCCGAGCCGCCGGTCGCCTCAACTTGTTTCTGCCGGGCTGCGCCGATGTACTTTCTCGCTTTGAGCAGTTCACGGCCTCGACATCTACCTCTGCTGCGGTGCTGCCTTGCCGGGTCGCGGCCGTGATTATTGTCTGTCAACTTTGAACCGGCTGTTTGCTGAACCGTCGACCTCCACCTCCGTCGAGCAACTTGAACCGCCCCCGCGGACTCCACTACTGACTCGCTGCGGTCGCAGGGGAACTCAGTCGCGTGTCTGCCACGGGTGCGTTGAGTAATTTTGGGAGGAGCACGAATCAGAGACCAGCCAAATCTGCAGCCAGATCCCTGTCGTTTCTTCATGATACATCAGTCAAACGGTGTTTTCAGGCTAACTTATACATGAGTACATGGAGGAAATATTTATCGGAGACAAGTGTGTTAGATGACTTTGGTTTATTATACAGAAACGCCCAAGATTAATGGGCCGCCTCCACAGCTGCTGTCACTCGTCGATACGGCATCTCCGGTCACCCTGAGTCGCCTCCACCTCTGCCATGTCTCTAGCCGTGCAGCGAGTCAACACTACTTCAAGCCCCGCCTCTAATGCTGGGTTCATTAGTGCTCGCAGTTCCGACCCGCCAAAGCAGCCGCGAATCACCCGCTTCCGCTGTCCCGGCCTCATCCTGCCTTGGTGGCCGGCCTTGATCTTCATCTCTTCGGTGTCCCCAGTCTGGCTCTGACGCGCAGCGCCGCCCGGGTTGACCTCGTTGCCACATAGTGCAGTTCGCCGCCACAGGTGCATGTACCAGTCTCCAGGTTATACAAACTACGGCAAACTCTGGCAAGGCCCTTGAAAGGATCAACACAGAAGTTTTTTGGTTATCTACGGACACCATATAATGATCATCCGTCGTCCGAACAAATCAGGTGACATCTATCTAAGTCTATTTTTGACATATATTGTTTTTATAAAAAGAACAATTACGTTGGTTTTGCATATTTTTATATGCAGGACAATTATTCGCCACAACATTGGTGTTACACCATGCATATGGAGCACGCACTGGCGTCATTATACTGGCTTTTAACCATTCCGCACTGCTCAACGGACGCGCACAAGCCGCCTGTGGTCCGGTTTACATCAACAGGCGGCCGTTTCTCCATCTACGCCGGCTTACAATGCCCGCAGACGACTCCCCGTCCGCGCCGGTTCACAATACCCACAGGCGGTTCTCCGTCCGCGCCGGTTTACAACTCCCGCGGCCAACTCTCCCGTCCGCGCCGACTTACTACACCACAACCGACTCATCTGGTTGTGCCGTATCTGATGTTGCGGTCATTTTTATCGTCCGTCTCTCGCGGCCTGGTCTACATCAACATACCGGGCCGCACCTGTCTGCATGAGCTATTTATTGGGTGCACAAGTCGTCGCCACTACAGTTTTGATTAACTTCAAATCGCCAGTTGGAAGGAACAATTGGCCGAGTTGCTGACACGGCTCATATGGGATCATTTACAACCTGCCGCAGTCACCTCAACCTTCTATGGATTCACATCATGCTATCAACGCCAATGATATACAAGTTATGCTGGTTTATATCACGGTCAAATATGGAGAGTATCAAGCCAACTCCTCGAGTCACCTTTGAAACGGGGGCTACGATGACATGACTCAGCGAATCTTGCCAGTTTTAGCAAATTTAAGAACCCCAGGACGATGGAGGGAAGGATAACCCGGTCCCGGAGGCTACTGTTATATTGATGAAAGTTTAAAGGCCGTCAGCAAATTTCTGGCTTAGAAAGTATATGACAGTTATAAAATCCCGGCTCGATGAAGAAGTTCCAGGTCATCAGAAATGACTCCGGTTTAGAATCCGGCTCAAGAGACATCGTTCTCCCACAAAGCTCTGAAGCGCTCAAATCCGGTTTAACAATGTCCGGTTCAAAAAGGAATTAACTTCTCGCAAGTTTGAGTTTAAAGGCCGTCAGAAAATTTCCGGCTGAAAATGAAGATTCCGGTTTGAAATCTGGTTCAAGGGAAAGATATCTCCCACAAAGCTTTGAAGCTCTCAATATCCGGTTCAAGATCCCGGTTCAAGAAGAATTTATCTCTTGCAAAAAGTTAAAAATTGCCAAAGAGGACCTGCTGCCATGATGCGCGGTTCAAACATGGGTATCCCGCCTTACTGGCCTGACATATTATTGATCACATGGGGGCTTCTGCTTCATAAAGCGGGGTCTCTGTTCTTTTACATCATGTGTGGTTACACGGAGTTGTTCTAAAGCGACCTCCAGTTTACCCCTTGAGTTCGTTTTTAAAAGCATCATGTTATGTCACTTGGAGGTTTGGTCGTGTCCGAACCAATACCATACCTCTTGATAGGCGAGAGCCACCAGATCACTTGGGGACTTGGTCACATCTAAACCAGTCATGCCTCTTGATCGGCCTAAAGCCACAGAATCACTTGGGGGCTTGGTCAAACCCAAACCATTGCCATGCCACTTGGTCGGCATAAATGCCACGGTTTCATTTGGGGACCTGGCTGACTAGAACCATAGTTACACCTAACGGGAGCTTGGTCGTGTTCGGCCATGGTAACGCCATTTGATCAGCTCAAATAAACTTTTTCTGCAAACAGTTTTGTCATTGCTTTTGCTTCACACTTTTCTTTGCAAGATACTTTTTTTCTTTTTTATTGCGTTTTTTTCAAACCGACAAAGTTTTCAACCAATCAATTGACGGAACACAGTTCACGTCAATCCGGAGACTATTTTCCCGGTTTGATCCTTATTGTTAACATCCTCTTGTGGAGTAACACGGTGTTTATTACAACCCGGCACGGTTTTATCATAAACCGGCACAATATGGAAGGAGTTATCAGTACTCAAGATTTGGGTTATCACCCTTACTACAAAAAGTTGGTAAAACCAACAATGTGATTCAATGTCACGGGTATGATATATTTCATATTTGATTATTCTTAAGTGCAGCCTTGGTTATAAACCCGGGTTATATGTTGGGCGTTATGACCCATCCGGCGATAAACCGCCAGGACACTTTAAACTTGTTGTGTGTAGAAACAGGTTGAATAAAGCACAATTACAAATCACCGGTGTTTATTGAACCGGCCTGGCTTTGGACTATAAGTCGCCAGTATATATTTGGATTGCGCCATTGGAATTATGCGCTTATAAATCATTGGGTATATTATTCAAATAGCCAACATGGCTGGATTTTTATTATGGTTATCAATAACCAGTATTATGATTAAGGTTTTCAAAAGTCGCTTTAGCGCAATGGCTATCATATTATCAATAGATATGATTTATTCTACAATTGAAGGAATAGTCCCGAGTTGCTGCAGGCTTACGACCCAGAACTTGAGGGCTATATTATTTCAGTTGAAGTTACATCAAATACACAAGTCTCATGTCGCTGCAAGCATGCACCATGACACTTGGGGGCTAATGCGAAGACATTTTTTGCTCACCTTATTGAAGACCCGACTCATCATATTATAATGAGCCGGCCCTTGGGGGCTACCAATTGCTCCTGTCAACAATTCAAGATACACACGTTTTCATCTATTATTGAAGGATCCACTGCTCAGTTGGAAAAGCACAAAGCTCTCAACCTTGTGGATATGGGTTCAAGCCCCATGATGGGAGTTACATAATATAATGTTATTCTCAATGAAGTATATATAAAGTCCTAGCTCAATATTATCTTACTGAGCCGGCCCTTGGGGGCTACACGTTGCTGTTAAAGTCTACATGATCATATTTTCAAAGTCCCTGCTCATTATTTACATAATGACCCGGCCCTTGGGGGCTACACTGGTTGAAGTTTTTTTATGAGCATCAAGAAATTACAAGTCCCAGGTTGCTGCAAGCATGACAACCCGGCACTTGGGGGCTACATATATGGAGTATTCAGTTTATATGATTGAGATGAACTAATCGGATTTCTTCAAGGTTGAAACACTTATTGGAGCAAGTCTTAAGTTATCACTATGTTCTCCTCTTAAGACTTGGGGGCTACAGGTATTATGCATATAAAGGAGGAACATCTTCATTTTATCAGTTTTGAGCAAATCAGGAAGATCAATTACATGACCCGGTGTCGACAACAATTATGACCCGGCGCCATCAATATTTATAAACCGGCCATTTTGGTAATATTAAACCGGCTGAATATCAGATAAGTATTTTCAGACCCATATTTCTTAAACCGACGCTTTGGGAGATGGGTCAAAGGAGTTATTCTTCACAATATTTCTCGGTGCCAAACCAATATCGGCAAATTGATTATGAAGCTGGTCTGTTGACCCGGATTTCTCAGAAGGAGGAAATAACAAGGACTTAAGGATGATCAGGTACCGGTTTACAAAAATTCTTAACCCGGAACATAACCTGTCAAATTTGTTCTTGTGGTTATTTTGCAGCATAAGTTTACCATGAATAAATCCAAGCTAAACTTGGGGGCTAATGTCGGGGATATACCCCGCGGTGTAAACCGGCCGGAAGTTAACCCGGCCGGACTTGGCGGTTTATCTGAAGACCCCGCTGACACTTGGCGAGTTACTGGCGACCCGCCCTGACCTGGCGGTTTACAAGCAACATGCCTGGTCATTATGACTCACTAGTAACCCGGCATGCGGGACAGACGGATGACAAGGCCCAAGGCCCAGAAGGCCGGTTCACGTTTAATGATGGGCCGGTTTAAGAGGAAAGGCATAAGGAATATTTGTCTTACAAGGAGTTAAGACCTGGACTTATATCCGGTTTGTATTAGAGATAGACTAGTCCTAATCCTAATAGGACTCCACATGTAAACCACCCCTTCAACATATATAAGGAGGGGCAGGGCTCCCCAAAAGGGGACAAGATTCACAAGTTCCACAAGTTGGACAAGTTACGTTTAGACAATAGATCTCGAGATAGAGCACTCTTGTAACCGTGATCATCATCATCAATATCAATGAAGCAGGATGTAGGCTTTTACCTCCACCGTGAGGGGCCGAACCTGGGTAAAACATTGCGTCTCTCGTCCCGCTCAAACCCTCTCAAGCTACCACATAGACGTGTTGGCCTCGCGACTAAGTCCTGACACTAAGGACATCTGCCGTGACAATTCCACGACAGCTTCGGATAGTTCCTCGAGGGCCAGTGCGGCTGTCTTGTTTTCGGCGCGGAGTGCTATGTCCGGATCACTAGCGAGAGTGATGATCCCGTTAGGCCCGGGCATCTTGAGCTTCATGTACCCGTAATGGGGTATTGCTTGGAAGATTGTAAACGTTTCCCGCCCTAGCAGAGCGTGATAACCGCTGCTGAACGGAGCCACATGGAACGTGACCTCTTCGGACCTGTAACTATCCGACGTACCGAACACCACATCTAGTGTGATTTTTCCTGTACAGCACGCTTCCCGACTGGGGATTATTCCTCTAAAGGTTGTGCTGCTTCGCTCAATGCGTTTCTAGTCTATTTCCATTTTTTGAAGGGTTTCCTCGTAAATGAGGTTCAATCCGCTGCCGCCATCCATGAGTACCTTGGTAAGACGAAAGTCGTCCACTATTTGACTGATGACCAATGCGGCTGGTGCTCGGGCTATTCGGAAGTTAGGTTCATCACTGGCGTTAAAGGTAATAGCCGTGTCACTCCATGGGTTTATTGTTGCTACTTGGTAGACTTCGGCAAGGCTGTGGAGTGTCCTTTTTCACATATTATTTGATGCGAAAGTCTCGAAGACTGTTAATACCGTATTGGTGTCTCTGGGGTGGCTTTCTGTAGCCTCCGGAATTAGGAGATCTTCGCCAATTTTGGCCACCTGCCGGAGTATCCAACATGCTCTAACGCTGTGAGTTGGTGTGGCGTCCAATGTACTGTGAATTTTACAGGGTCCATTGATCCATCCTTCCAGTACGGTTCCATGCCCTGTAGAGGGTTTTTGCTTTTTGGTGTTTGACCCGGGTGTCTGGCGATGATGCACCCTTTTATTTTGGACTGGGTTTGTATTCAGGGCCGGATCGTCCCAAAATTTTATTTCGGTTTTCTAGGCGCTTTCCATCGCACAGTACTTTCGTACGATGGACGCCAAGTCAGGGAAGCGTGTAATATCACGGCGACTTATGGCGTTGAGGATTCCCTTGTCCGTGCATTTATTGCAGAAGATTGAGATTGCGTCCTCCTCGCGGCAGTCCCTTATCATGTTCCTAACCAGGAGGAATCTGGCCCAGTAATGATGTACTGTTTCTTCGGGCTCTTGCCTGATTTGGGATAGATCGCTTGTGTTTGGGTGGGTGGGTGGAATTAAATCCGAAGCCTCACCCAATCTGATGCTCAGAGGCCGAGGAGTTTCCGAACTCGAAAATTTGGATACCTGGATGTTGTCCAATGAATCCAGCCCGTCGCCTGACTCTAAGTTCAGGTCTTGAGTGATATCCTCCCCTCCGCGGGTATCCGTCTTGGAGGGATCGGGAATCCGGACATAGCTAGTCCTTAAGATAGATGAAGGGTCGCCGCACTGTCCCTCTACCACGGCAACATGATGGGTGACTTGGGGAGAGTTAATCTCTCTCAGATCGGCTTTAGGCCCAATCTGGTCATAATCCATAGCGACTCCCAGGGCGGCGATGCGATCCAAGAGCTCGTTTATGGAGGAGAGCTCCATTAGATCTAACTGCTCGGCAAGTTCTGAGCTGACATGAAGATTGTTTTCGATGGCTCGAGAGGTCATCGTCGGCGTAGAAGCCGAACAGGCGGTCATAAGAAAACCACCTAGCCAGAGGGTTTGGCCGACAGCCAAAGCTCCCTTAGCAACGGTGCCGTCTTTAAAGACGGGGCGAGGCATCCTTCCTGATGGCGACGACACAGAGGAACTCCCAATGAAAGCACCAATGTCGGTGTCAAAACCGGCAGATCTCGGGTAGGGGGTCCCAAACTGTGCGTCTAGGCCGGATGGTAACAGGAGGCAAGGGACACGAAGTTTTCCCAGGTTCGGGCCCTCTTCATGGAGGTAAAACCCTACGTCCTGCTTGATTAATATTGATGATATGGGTAGTACAAGAGTAGATCTACCACGAGATCGGAGAGGCTAAACCCTAGAAGCTAGCCTATGGTATGATTGTTGTTCTGTCTGTTGTCCTACGGACTAAAACCCTCCGGTTTATATAGACACGGGAGAGAGTTAGGGTTACACAAAGTCGGTTACAATGGTAGGAGATCTACATATCCGTATCGCCAAGCTTTCCTTCCACACCAAGGGAAGTCCCCTCTGGACACGGGACGAAGTCTTCAATCTTGTATCTTCATAGTCCAGGAGTCCGGCTGAAGGTATAGTCCGGCCATCCAGACACCCCCTAATCCAGGACTCCCTCACACGGCTTTTGTTGTTTGAGAGCAACCCACCTCGAAGCCTTTGAGAGAGAATTCCTTGCGAGGATAAAGCCCTAAACACCCATAGCCAAAGAGTGTTAGGCATCACTTAAGTCTTCCTGTCTGTGTGATCTGAAGACTTATTACACTTTAGGACTATGAATCCTCCAGCCAGTTAGGCATCGCGTTCTGAGCATCCAAGAGTCATTGTGGATCACCGGTGAACGAAGTCTGTGAAGGTTTGGAAGTCTACCTTGAAGACTTACCAGAGTGATTGGGCGAGGACTGGGTGTCCTTAGCTCAAGGGGAATAAGGTGAAGACGAGGTCTTCTGAGTTGAATCTCAGCCTCCCTAACCAGACGTGTAGTTGTCACATCAACTGGAACTTGTCCAACAAATCATTGTCTTCAACGAGTCACTGGTTTCATCCTTCCCTTCCCTTTACTTACTGTTGGTCCTTGTGAAGTCATTGTATGATTGCTTTATCTTTTGTCTTCACTGATGACTGCTTGTTCTGATTGGCTTCATAATATCTTCCTACCTGATCTTTACTGCCTAGCTGCTATTAGTCATTGTGCTTTCACTCCATTGAATACTTGACTATGGTTTGCCTAGTGTAGTCTACCTTCCGCTGCATGGTAATAGGTTTATTTCTATCGTTTGTCTTTCAAACTTCCATGTTTTGAAGACTTTCATAAAAATCGCCTATTCACCCCCCCCTCCAGTCGATCACTAGCACTTTCAATTGGTATCAGAGCGAGGTACTCCCTTGTTCTGTGTGATTCGGTTTAACCACCTGGAGTTTTAGCTATGTCGACTGCATGGATAATCAAAGTCTCCGCTGTGTGCCCAGTCTTCGATGGAACTGAATATCCCTACTGGAAGAATAAGATGCGCATGCATCTTGAAGCCATTGATGTCGACCTATGGTATGTCGTCAAGAATGGCGTTCCCAAGGTTGGTGAAGGTGTCACCGCTGCTGATGTTAAGAAGTTCGTTCAACTGGACTCCACTGCCAAGAACATCATCTGTGGTCATCTGACCAAAGGACAGTATGGCCGTGTGAGTGCTTTGGAAACATCTAAGCTAGTCTGGGACTAGCTCTGCAAGGTCAACGAAGGCGTCTCAACCTAGAGAGATCAGAGAATCAGTGTCCTTCGCAAGCTCTTCAACCGCTTCAAGAGAAATGACAATGAGAATGTTCATCTCACGTTTGATCGACTCACTGACATCACAAATGAGCTTCAAGCCCTCGGCGCCACTGAGATCACCAAGCATGAAGTTGTCAAGACACCCCTGAGATCGGTTGATAGCTCGTTTGACACCCTAGCCTTGATGATTCAAGAACGTCTTGACTTCAAAACACTCGTTCCGTCTGACATACTTGAGAGGCTCAACACACACGAGTTTCAGCTTTCTGAGAAAAGAGACATCTACGATCCCAACTATGGGCGAACTCGTGCCTTGAAGGCAAAAGCTGACTCCTCATCTGAAGAAGAGTCTGACAGCAGTTCTGATGATCCTGAAGACATTGGAAAGGAGCTTGCCATGCTTGTGAAGAATTTCCAAAATTTCACCAAGAAGAAAGGCTTCAGAAAGTCCTCACGATCAAGCTCAAGGAATGATGAAGCTTCTTCTCATGACTACAAGAAGAGAACATGCCACAAGTGCAAGAAACCTGGCCACTACATCTCTGAGTGTCTGCAGTGGGACAATGAGAACAAGAAGAAAAAGAAGAGCAAGGAGTATGATTCTGACGACAAGAAGAAGAAGAAATACTCAAAGTCTTCTTCCAAGTCCTCCTCAAAGTCTTCATCACACAAGAAGAGCTCATCTGGCAAGGCACGTGCGTTTGTTGGCAAGGAAATGGATTCAGAGGAGGAGTCCGCTTCTGAGGAGGCGGAGGTGGAGTCTGAGGAGGAGTCCGATTCTGGCATTGCGAGTCTGGCTACAGCATACGTTGCCAAGTCCATCTTCAACACTGAAGACAATGACTCCGTCACCGACACTGATGCAAATGAAAGGACTACTCCGCTCCTACCTACTGCTTCATGGCACACGGTGCCAAGGTAAACACACGCACTACTCACTATCAAACTTCCAGTGAAGATGACTCTGATTGTGGTTCCAAACCCAGCTACAAAACACTTGCTAAAATTGCAACTGAACAAAAGAAAGCTATGGAACATATTCAAAAACTGTTAGACAAAAGCGATGACCTGTTAGACGCTGAAATGACTCGATCTCAGTCCTTAATTGAAGACATAAAAAATCTTCACGTTAAGTATGAGGAACTTGAAAGTCGTCATGAAACGCTCTCAACAACTCATGAAAAGCTTTCCTATGATTATCTTAAAAGGAAGCAAGATCTTGAGAAATTGAGAGTGGCTCATGAAGATCTTCAAAAGGAAAACGAGTCACTTCGCGCCAAACAGATCAGTTTAGCTCAGGAAGGATTTGAACCTCCATGTATTAAATGTATTGAGCACGACAATGCTACTTCTGTTGCTGGTTGTTCTATTGCTGCTACTATTGCAATATCTTCAACTGCTGATGTGCTAACTAACCCCTCTGCTGAGGATGCCACTACTATTGCTGATGAGAATGCTAGGTTGAAGACATTGCTTGAAACAGGGATGTTCAAAAGCCTCAAAGGGCATCAAACACTATGTGATGTCCTCAAAAGGCAGATCCTGAACCGAAACCCTAGGAAAGAGGGTGTTGGGTTCGAAAGGAAAATGAATGTTGATGGCTCTTACTGGAAATCTGAGCAGTACCCCAAAACCACATGGGTTGCTGCAAAGGGACCTTCAGTGGATCCATCCACCCTCTCTGGCTTCACTTGTGCTAACCCCATTGTTATTGATGAATCCTTTGATGCAAACTATAAATTGTTTAAGAATCAGAAGGGTGAAGTGTTTGCCAGGTATATTGGTACTAACTGCAGGAATGGACCGCCTATGAAGAAGGTCTGGGTGCCGAAAAGGTGTTTGGAGAATCTTCCTGTGAATGTCATCATGACACCACAGGTGAAGAAGACAAACCCCAGACCACAGGCTTCATACGGTGCAAAGGCTTCATATAGATAGAGTACTTACCTGAGTCGCACTAACGCAAATGTTTTGCAGGGAAGCCATACTCAGGCCTGTGAATATGAGCGTGTTTCATCAAACCGCCATGTTCATAAGACCAAGAACTATTCTGCTTATTCGTATGAGTACTATTGTCCACCTGCAAGACTTTTTGCTAGGGCTCCAAAGCCAAAGTTCTCAGATGCTGCACTTAGACTCATTGCTTTGAAGCCACCCTTGAAGATGGGGGTGGCTAAGAAAGCTTAACTCTCTTTTGCAGGGAAAGGTCTCCAGCCGAAAACCAAAATCGTCTGAAGCTATTGCTGGGGACCTTAAACATCTTGTAGGGCGCAAGATCAAATGCCCAAATGGTCTTATTATGTACTTTGTTCCTGAGTCGCTTGCTACTTGCCCTATCTGTCCTAATCTCGATCTAAGCTTTCATAATCCACTGGCTCGTCAAATGTTTTTGCTTCACAATTCTCTTCGTGAAGCCTATCCCCCTAACTGCACTGTAGGGTACGACACCAGCTGCTTCAGAATGGATTATTGATAGTGGGTGTACCAATCACATGACTGGCAAGCGAAGCCTTCTTATGGACTCAACCTTACGTCCATCTGACAAAAGTCACATCACATTTGCTGACACTGGTAAAAGTAAGGTATTGGGTCTAGGTAGAGTTGCAATCTCAAAGGATCAACACATGGATAAAGTCATGCTTGTTGAATCCCTTGGTTTCAACTTAATGTTTGTCTCAATGCTTTGCGATTTAAACATGATTGTGATGTTTGGAAAATATCGTTGCCTTGTTCTAATGGAATCTGACAAGTCTCTAGTGTTTGAAGGGTATCGGAAAGATGATTTATACGTGGTAGATTTCTCAGCAGGACCACAGCTTGCCGTATGTCTTCTAGCAAAAGCTTCAGAATGCTAGCTCTGGCATCGGAGGCTAGGGCATGCTGGCATGAGGAACTTGCACACTCTTGCAAGAAAGAAGCATGTCATAGGCATCAAGCGCGTCAAGTTCAAGAAGGATCACTTATGCGGTGCCTGTGAAGCAGGAAAGATGACGAGGGCCAAGCATCTCTCGAAGACAATAATGACAACGACTCAACCCTTCGAACTGCTCCACATGGATCTTTTCGGTCCCACTCATTACTCAACTCTTACTACTACTGCTTGTCTCTATGGCTTTGTCATTGTTGATGATTATTCAAGATATACTTGGGTGCATATAATCCTCTACAAGACTGAAATGCAGGATGTCTTCAGACGCTTCGCCAATCGAGCAGTGAACAACTATGGCGTCAAGATAAAGCACATCAGAAGTGACAATGGCACTGAATTCAAGAGCACTGGCCTAGATACATATCTTGATACTTTGGGCATCACACATGAATTCTCAGCTCTGTACACGCCACAGCAGAATGGCGTCGTCGAACGCAAGAACAGAACACTTATTGAGATGGCTCGGACGATGCTTGATGAATACAAGACTCCAAGAAAATTCTGGCCTGAAGCCATTGATACTGCATGCCATATCATCAACCGTGTTTATCCTCACAAGCTTCTGAACAAGACATCCTATGAGCTCCTTACTGGAAAGAAGCCAAATGTCAATTACTTCAGAGTATTTGGTGCCAGGTGCTGGATCAAGGATCCACATCACACTTCAAAATTTGCACCAAAAGCACATGAAGGTTTTATGCTTGGATATGGAAAGGATTCGCACTCCTATAGTGTCTTCAACCACTTTCACTATAAAGTGGTTGAAAATGTGGATGTGTGGTTCGATGAGACTAACGGCTCGCAAAGAGAGCACCTGCCAAATGTGCTAGATGAAGTTCCATCCAGTGAATCAATCAAACTTATGGGAACTGGAGAAATCATACCTTCTGAAGCTCAGCCTGAAGAGGAACTTATCATCTCTGCATATAATCAACCTAAAGAGAATGATCAACGTGAAGACAATGCTCAACCTGAAGACAATCCTTCTAACGATGATAATGATCAGCAAGAGCAAAATCTTCGTCCTGTACATCCTCGTGTTGCAAATGAAGTACAGATTGAGAGAATAATTGATAACATCAATGCACCAGGTCCACTCACTCGTTCAAGGGCAACACAGCTAGCAAATTTCTGTGGGCACTTCGCATTTGTCTCAATATCTGAACCAAAGAAAGTTGATGAAGCCTTCATGGAACCTGAATGGATTCAAGCTATGCAAGAAGAGCTTCAACAGTTTGAGCTGAATAATGTATGGGAACTGGTTAAGTGTCCTGATCCTCGCAAGCACAATATAATAGGCACCAAATGGATATATCACAACAAGCAAGATGAGCATGGTCAAGTTGTCAGAAACAAAGCTTGTCTCGTTGCTCAAGGATATACTCAAGTTGAAGGGATTGACTTTGATGAGACATTTGCTCCTGTGGCTAGACTTGAAGCCATATGCATACTGCTGGCCTATGCAGATCATCATAACATCCTTCTGCATCAAATGGATGTGAAGAGCACTTTTCTCAATGGCAAGATTGACGAATAAGTGTATGTTGCACAACCGCCTGGCTTTGAAGATCCAAAACATCCTGATATGGTGTACAAGCTCAACAAGGCACTGTATGGCCTCAAACAAGCCCCTAGGGCTTGGTATGACACACTCAAAGACTTCCTGAAGAGCAAAGGCTTCAAACCTGGTTCCCTCGACCCCACTCTCCTCACGAAGACATGTGATGGTGAACTGTTGGTGTGCCAAATATATGTGGATGACATTATCTTCGGTTGCACTAATCAAAAATACACTGACGAGTTTGGATATATGATGCAAGAGCAATATCAGATGTCCATGATGGGTGAGCTGAAGTACTTCCTTGGTCTTCAAATATGTCAGCAACGCAACGACATCTTTATATCTCAAGAGAAATACCTCAAAGACTGCCTGAAGAAATTTGGAATGCAAGATTGCAAAGGCTACACGACGCCAATGCCAGCAAAACATCATCTGGGTCCCGACGACAATGGTAAAGAGTTCGATCAAAAGGTATACCGCTCCATGATTGGTTCCTTACTTTATTTATGTGCATCTAGGCCAGATATCATGCTTAGTGTTTGCATGTGTGCCTGGTTCCAAGCGGCACCAAAGGAATCGCATCACTTAGTTGTGAAGCGAATTCTTAGATATTTGGCTCACACCCCAACACTAGGATTATGGTATCCAAAGGGCTCAGAGTTTGATCTAGTTGGATTCTCGGATGCTGATTATGCTAGTGACAAGGTGGATCGCAAGTCTACACCAGGCACATGTCATTTTCTGGGACAATCACTTGTATGTTGGTCTCCAAAGAAGCAGAACTGTGTATCTCTCTCCACTGGTGAATCTGAATACATTGCTGCTGGATCTTGCTGCGCTCAGCTTCTATGGATGAAGCAAACACTCAAAGACTATGGCATTCACCTGAAGCAAGTACCACTCTACTGCGACAACGAAAGCGTCATCAAGATTGCCAACAACCCAGTTCAGCACTCGAAGACAAAGCACATTGAAATTCGTCATCACTTTCTCAGAGATCATGTTGTGAAGGAAGATATTGATATCATACACGTCAACACTAAAGAGCAATTGGCACATATCTTCACCAAGCCCTTGGATGAGAAGAGGTTTTGCAAGTTACGGTGTGAGCTAAATATCTTGGAATCCTCAAATGTCCTGTGATCAGGGCACACATCCTAACACTTATGCATGTTGATGACTTAGATGTGGAACACACGAAGTAAAGTATATCTTCAATCAATGAAGACTTACATTCTGAGTGTGAATACATTAACGTGGAATTTGACTTCGGAGCGCCACGATAATTGTGTGCCGTGTCTGGGTCTAATACTTCCTATACGGTAGGTAACGCCACCACCAAATTCTTCTGTTTGAAGTGTTTTACCCATTGCGTTACATGTGCTATGTCTTCACATTTTGTTTGTCTTCATTTTCAACTTGTCTTCATGATTATCTTCACTATGTTGACTTGATTGTCTTCTGATATATACATACTAGTGTTCTGTCCTCTACAGCATTCACTTATAGCTATGTCTTCCTTGTTGAATCTTTTGAACCAAGTGAATATGATCGGACCCTGATCTCTCTATGCTATCTATCTCAAACTCTATCTGTCCAAATCATATGCATTCTATTGAAACTGTCGAATGCCTTCTCTGCATCCTATTCAGCAGAAGATACAGAGACAAACATTAAGTCCATTTTCAATACTAATTCCTTCACCTGAAACCCAGAGAAGTGGGAACGACCACCCGACAATCCAGGCGTGCGTGGGAACGTGGAACAACCTCCGATATGTTGCATGATGGCCACGTGTCCTTCAGATGTGAATCGCCAGGGGCACCTATGTAATAACACTGTGCCGTCCCTGTCCCTATAAATACACACCTCACCATGGTCATTATCCTTTCTTCCACTCTCGCACAAACCCTAGCGCCACCACTAGCCCTCGACGATGCCGGCGATGAATCCTTAGCTGCCGCGACCTCACCGACGTCGTCTTCACGCCGGCCGTGGACATCGTCTTCTCCGCCGTCGCCGTAGGTGTCCTCCGTCGCCAAGTTAGGGCACGGACGATCGAACTGCTCGGCCTCCTCTCCCACTCCGTCTAGCAGTTCTTCATGTGGTAAATAAAACCTCCTTTTTACGGCCCCTTTGATCCTATAGATTCATCACTTTCTACCACAAGCAGTTTCTGTTCACACAAGTTGGATCTATTTCATACTGCATCTCATAATATGCCTAGTATGTTCACTTATGCTTCACAAAGTAGTTAGATTCCTCACTTGTACTTATTTGTGGATTCGTACAAATCTGGAACCAACTCTCTATCTATGAGTGAATGTCTTCGCACTATGAGGTCAATGTATTCTAAACTGATATATCTTCAAAATCTTCTGAGAATGCATATGACCTCTTCCCCTTCCCTCGCACCTTAATGCTGTCACAGGTACATGTCCGTGGGAGAATCCCTTGGTTCTCATAGTCTGCATTCGTTTGCAGAATTCTTATAGCATCACATTAACTCTCCCGAAGCCAGTTCCTGTTTGACCAGAAAGCGGAAGCCTTTGAAGCCTTTAAACATGTTGAAGCCCTTCAGTTTAAGCTTCATGGCACCAGAGAAACCTACAAGAAAGGGTGGCAGACAGCGTTGTGGCAACACCTCAAGAGATTTGCCTCCTGACCTCTATGAGTTGTACAAGATAGATCTAGAGGAGGACTACAATCAGCGAAAAACTCGAATCCAATGGATTCGAAGATATTGGGCATAATAGTGGTTCAAGTACAGGTTCGTGACCCAGGAGTATGCTGAGAAGAATGCCATCAAACGACCATGGGGAGACATTCTATACAGAAATCTTCAACCCAAGTCCAGAGCTAAAGTCATTGAACAAGGCTTCTATCCTTGCATGGTCCGTGAACCACAGCCTACGGATGCAGACCCATCTTCATTACTGTGGTGCCGCGATGATAATCTGTTCAAGCGCAACCTTCAGTTTGCCAGGAACTCGGCCAAAGAGAACAAGAAGTCACGAGGCTTAGACTTCAATCCAGGCCCCTCTGCTCCTCGTGCTGATGGCACACGCAAAGCTGAACCCAATCTTGTTGGGCCCTTCTACAACCTGGAAGGTCTCATCACTCATATCATGGTTCAAGGGACAGCCGTGGATGAGCCTGCAGATGACGCTGAATCTGATGAAGCGCCTGCACTGCCGAAGCCAAAGAAACTGAAGAAGCCTAAAGCTTCAAGGCCTGCTCCTGCACCAAAGGTCTTACAGGCGAAGCCTCTGGCCACTGCACCTCCTGAACACAGTGTGCAGTCTGAAGATTTGTCACGCATCTCCAAGCCCACGAGAGTAAAGATGCCCTTGCAACCCACCAGCCAAGAACTGACTGTTGCTGCTATTCTGCGCAACGACTCCATTGATCTGTCCAGCGATGAAGATCTTGCAGATGACGCTCTTGAGCAACTGATCAAGAGCAAAGAAGAAGTAGAAATCTTCAATGAGTTGCCTCTCTTTGACGTAGCAATCCTTCACAACTTCATTGATGAGTGGTTTGAAACCCCCAATCTCAGCTTTGATGATCTGCAACTTCCAATTGGCCTCAGTGTCACTTTCACTGGCACCATTGCTTCTGAGCTAGCTCTAGCTCAGCGCATCATTGAACTGAAGAAAAAGATCAACTATGAGAAAGCTCAGTTCAAGAAGCACATGGCAAAGCTCAGCGTGCAAGATGTCAAGAACTTCAAGACTATGCTGCACGAGCTCAAGGAAGCCTTTCTCAAGAAACGCAAAGAAGCTAAAGGTTCTCGTGAGCGCATGAAGAGTCTGGCTGACAAGTGCGTGCAAGCCTACAATGAAGCTGAAAAGCGCAAGGCTCTTGGGCGTCCTGGCATCGATCCTAGGATGGCTGCAAAGAAGAAGAAGAAGAAGCCAGTTGTGGCCGAACCCGAAGCAACAAGGCAGGAAGCACATCCCATTGTCTTCCTAGCCAGTAAGACAGGCTCGAAGCCTAAGGTCCCCATAGTGGCTTCAGAATTAAAGAAGACAAGGGTTGCCGAGGCTGAAGCCAGACAGAGGAAACATCCTGAAGCTTCTGATGTCGCTCCCTCCAAGAAGAAGCGCAAAACCAAGAAAGATCGGACTGCTCCCACAGAGCCCCTTATTGTTGAGCCCATCTCGGTTGCTCGTCCTGCCTCTTCGCATCAATAACGACGGATGGTAATTCATGAGCCTGCTTCCACAGAGGCTCCTGAAGCTGAAGACATTCCAGCAGTTGACCCCACCGCTGCTGAAGACATTGGTCACCATGACAATGTTGAAGATGATGAAGTCCTTCCTCAGATCAAGCACCAATTGGTATCATCGCCTGTGCTTACGCAAAGTGTACTCATCAGCATTGGTTGTCCTCTGACGCCAACTGTTCAAGATGCATCGTGGGCTGATCACCAACATAGACAAGACACTCCAAGCTCTCCCCAACCGCAAGCTACCCCATCAATGCAAGATGATGATGACTTTGTGGCCTAGCACACTCCATCTCCACAAGCGTCGCCCGCATTATGCAGGCTTCGCAAAGGACCAAGGCCCCAAGTCACTCCCACAATGCACGTGTCTGAACCCGAAGCCAAAATGGCTGAAGACATTCCGGTTGCATCAGCCGATGAAGAAGAAGATGAAGAAGAAGCCCCAAGAGACACAAGACTTGCTACACCCACGTCTCACCAAGATGTTGTTCTCGAGGAGAACGTGACCGACCCTCCAGCTTCTGAAGTGGAGGTTAACAACCCTGAAGTAACCACCAACATCACTGCTGATGCCAATGACGTTGTCATGGTTGACGCCAATATGGCGCCGGAAGCCAATGAGGCGCTAGAAGCCAATGAGGCACCAGAAGTCAATGCTGCAACACCTGAAGTCAATGCTGCAGCACCTGAGGTCCAAGTACCTGAAGCACATGTGGCCCCTGAAGCCCATGAAGACAATGCCAATGCCCCTCTTTCGCCTCCAAGACCTCACACAATGGAGCTGGCATTTGATCATGGTCAGCTAGTTATGGTTCGATGGCCCATTCTGACTCCTCCGCCTGCTGCTGGTCCATAATTTGAGTACCATGTTGAGCACAGGCCTCAAGTCCAAAAGCCCAAGCCAAGACTTCCACATTTCCCAGGCACTGCCACTTCACCTGGGGTCTTCAATGCGAATGGCTTTGTGGCACATAATACCTTCTTCAAAAGCTCCAAGAACCCTTATACCAGACCACGCATTTCCTCAGATCGATTCTGGAGCTATCAGCAGCACAGCTACTATTCCTGTGTCCTATACAATCAAGGGCGCATATTTCCACATATGCGCCTCAACTCTGAAGCTATAGCTGGTCTGCCCTGCCTCGAAGAAGCATTGGACTGTTTCAGAGATGCTGGTCTGTTGCAGTTCATCACTGACAAGGAGCACTGGAATGAAGAATTGCTGCTTCAATTCTATGCCACTCTTCATATTCGAGTCTACAACAGGGATCCGAAGACTTGGGTCCTTGAGTGGATGACAGGTAATGTCCATCATGAAGCTAAAGCTCTTGGTATCATTGAGCTCACAGGCCTACACACTCCTGGTGAATACTATGAACCAGGTTGTCAACAACATCAAAATGCCTTGGAAAGCATCTTTTAGAAGCCAGAACCCAACATGAGTCAAATGCTGAGCATGATGAAGCCTCTGCCTCACGACGCTTAATACACATCTCAGTTCTTTGTTGAAGACCTAGAGTACTTGCCTCGCACCATTTACCACATCATCTGGAAGACTCTATGGCATGTCAAAGGACACTCATCTGCAGTGAAGCTTGAAGGAGCAATGAAGACTTTGGTTTTCTATATCTTCAATGGCATCAGCTTCAATGCTCAAGACTTCTTCATCAGGCAGCTGGCTGCGTCTGGCTCCGACATCTTTGGGTTGAAATTCTATGCTCCATGGGTCATGTGTCTGATCAAGCGTCACTCAGCCTTCAACTATCAGCCGTCTGCGCGCAATCATCTTATATTCTTGCCCGAGGTTGATCTGTTAGTTGAAGCCATTTACCCAGAGCCTGCTAAGGATCCCATTTATCTTCACAATGTTGATCACCAAAGCTTCACCCAGCCCAATGAAGGAATTCCAGCAGTGTCTCGTGTTTATCCCCTTGCTGGAAACACACGTGCCCCTCGTGCTGAAACTGATGCCACTGGTAGCACCATTGCGCAAAGGCCTCAAAGACGATCTCGTGTCCTCAATGACCGAGATCTTCTCGTCGCGCTGCATCAGAAATAGGACAAACATCACGACTGGCTTAAGTGTCAGATGCAAAGCCTCTTGGTGGATGTCAACCGCATTCGCAATCTTGCCACCAAGAATGCCTTTGTCACTCATGAAACCTGTCGGAGGTCGTGGAAGAGTTTGACCCTACTGAGTGCTGAAGCTGATCTGCACAATGATGGCTTCACCGAATGCTTCAAGTTTGACTCAACTCCTCCTAGAAATGCTCACTTACGTCGGACTCCCTCACTTGAAGACTCTGAATACTTGTCCTCAGCTGCGACCGTAAATGCTAGAGTCATCGATGACCAAGATGATGCAACTTCACCTCCTCCAACTTCAGCGCGAGACGACACTGCACCAAGTTCCTCTGCACCACCGGATCTCACCGACGACCCTGCTGCCTCGCCTGCACCTCATGGGAACGAGTAGGCGCTCTATGTCTTCAAACCTTTTTGGTCCTCACTGACAAAAGGGGGAGAAGCATATGAGTTGATAGTCTTCAAGCGGGTCCATATGGGTGGTTGCTTTACTTTTTGCTACTTTTGCCAAGTGCTTACAACTCTCGTTTTCGATACATTTGGTTCTTGAGTTGTAACACTTAAACTCGATGGTCGTCTGCTACTTATTTGCTATTCTGTGATGCGATGATAAATTCCGCATGTGCGACGATAAATTCTGCACTTAGATCATTTTGCAGACGTCCATTTTTCATTATGCATGTCATTATCTTCACATACTTTTCTTGCATGATGAATTGTCATCATAAGTTGAAGAGGATCTCCACAAGTACAACCTGCCATGTGCATTTGCATACCAAAAGCAAATTACTTATATGCACATCTTCAGGGGGAGCCTTTGCCACTTATGATGACAATCCCCTATCCTTTACAATTTCACATATTTTATTCCCCGTTGAAAACTTCAACTAGTTTGTCATCAATCACCAAAAAGGGGGAGATTGTAAGTGCATCTAGTGCCACCCCTAGTTGGTTTTGGAGTATTGACGACAAACCTAGTTGAGGGACTAATGTGTTTGTGAGAATTGCAGGATAACACAGGTAGAAGTCCCTCATTGATTCGGTTTTCCTACCAGAGATGACCCCTAAAAATGTAAGAAGACATTGAAGTCAAAGGTGGTATGTGAAGACATTCACATTGAAGACTATGACAAGAGAAGACATCGCATGAAGACTATGGAGCGCGAAGACTTAGTTCTTTCGTCGTTCTTTTTCTTCTTTGTTGAGTCATAGGAACCACCGTACTGTTAAGTGGGGTCCAAGTGAACCAGTCAGAATGACTGAAGTGATGCTTAACCAAAATCCTATGTCTTCGAGTGAAGACTATGAGAGCAAATCTTGTCCAGAGTTGGATAAGTCAGCTTTGCTTGTAGCTCAAGTAAAGTTGTCGTGTGTGTTTGAAATCTGACCGTTGGAACACGTGTCAGTTCCTTATTGACCAAGGGTCATTTCGGACAAATCAGGTCGGGTTGCCTAGTGGCTGTAAATAGCCCACCCCCTACAACCATAAACGGTTGGCTGCTCAGAGTTAGTGCACGGCTTTTGTCGTTTGAGAGCAACCCACCTCGAAGCCTTTGAGAGAGAATTCCTTGCGAGTATAAAGCCCTAAACACCCAGAGCCAAAGAGTTTTAGGCATCACTTAAGTCTTCCTATCTGTGTGATCTGAAGACTTATTACACTTCAGGACTGTGAATCCTCCAGCTGGTTAGGCGTCGCGTTCTGAACATCCAAGAGTCATTGTGGATCGCCGGTGAACGAAGTTTGTGAAGGTTTGGAAGTCTACCTTGAAGACTTACCAGAGTGATTGGGCAAGGACTGGGTGTCCTTAGCTCAAGGGGAATAAGGTGAAGACGAGGTCTTCTGAGTTGAATCTCAGCCTCCCTAACCAGACGTACAGTTGTCACAGCAACTAGAACTGGTCCAACAAATCATTGTCTTCAACGAGTCACTGGTTTCATCCTTCCCTTCCCTTTACTTACTATTGGTCCTTGTGAAGTCATTGTATGATTGCTTTCTCTTTTGTCTTCACTGAGTGATTGCTTGTTCTGATTGGCTTCACAATATCTTCCTACCTGATCTTTACTGCCTAGCTGCTATTAGTCATTGTGCTTTCACTCCATTGAATACTTGACTATGGTTTGCCTAGTGTAGTCTACCTTCCGCTGCATGGTAATAGGTTTATTTCTATCGTTTGTCTTCGAAACTTCCATGTTTTGAAGACTTTCATAAAAATCGCCTATTCACCCCCCCCCCCCTCTAGTCGATCACTAGCACTTTCAGCGGTTGTGTCATGTCTGATGGAAGTTACACATCTGCCCCTATTTAAAATATTAGCCTACATCTATTTCGGACGAGGAGAGTTTGTTTTGCCGCCGATCGTGTATGAATGGGGAATGGAGGGAGAAACAGAGGTCTTTCAGACGAGCTTGAATCAAATGAGTTTTGCTGCCCATGTTTGACGCCCACCGTGTCGGAATGGGCTCAGAGGCGGTCGTGTCACGTCTAATTGAAGTTACTAACCTACCCCTATTTAGAGCTATGGAAATCGGGCCGATGGATTGTCCGTGTAATGGGTAGACAGTAATTTCCATCTCCCAAACACTTGGCTTCGGGCAACCGATGTGGGAGTGGACATTTTGCTGTTTCTTTCGAATTTTGGGACAATAAGCATCCACGTTACCCTGGCAACTAAATTCAAATCCATTTTGTATTCCTATATGAATCTTTATAAATCATTCTATGTGTTTTTATATATCTTCAAAAGGACGACAAAGATGTATTCCAGTGTCATATACGAATATAGTTTACAAATGCCGATACTCAAATTCAGAAACTAGAATCCAGTTTAAGGCGAATTCAAATATTTGGAACACTTCATGTCCAACTCAAATGTCACACGCAGCATAATGTGTACTCCCATTTAGATATGTACACAAGCGATGTATCAAGATTCAAATACCGAGTCAATCAACCAAGAATGTACGGAACTAACAGACATATAAACACTTATAGAGTATATGGATCAATAATATCAACTAACATACATAAGCCAGGCCGCTGTACTTTTTTTTGCTACAACAGCATCCTTTTTTAGCCAGCATCTTGGCCCTTTCCGATGCGTGCCACTTATGGTCCATCTATACTAGTATTGTTGAATGCACATTCAGCCCGATTGGCATATTTGTAGGTCTGGCACAGCAATCCAAATGAAATGTCTCCGAGTCTTATCAATTAATACAGACTTGTGCTCAAATAAAATTACAAACAAAAAAACAATTATTACATGATCTCTAAAACAAATGGTTTGATTGATTACATGAACAGACAACACAAAGGTTATTCAACTATGGAAAGAACATTTCACCTATGATTTACCAAGTAGGAATTTAATTTCCTTTTTTCATTCAGGACCTTAACAATCTGGTCAGTCTCAGCTTTCTTCATTTTGAAATCCACCAAATATTTAATGGTTGTCTTGAGTACTGCTTGTGATTGTGTTGTTTGCTTCCTCAACATGTCAACTTCATCTCTAAGTGCAGAAGCAGAATCTCTTTCTACCACTAGTTTAGCCTCTAGAGCATCAGCAGTTGGCAATTCATAATGCACGATTGGGCCGGTGCCACTGTTGTGGGATGATGCAACGTCCATGGGGACCTTGCTCTTTGATCTTGGGCTAACCTGTTTTGCCATTAAAGTTCTGATTGGATTCAGAAAAGTTGAAGTTAGAAAAACATCTCAACTGGGAGTTATAACAGCAAACCAGTTAAACAAACAAGGAATTAAAGAGTTTCAATTGGATGCTGAAAAGTAGTTATTAACATCATTGTAACCCGCTATTGCAGCAGCAAAACAGTTAAATAAACAAGTAGATATTTAAGTTAAGGCAAATAGGTAATTCTTAACAGTAAGTATCAAACACATAGATAGGCGCAGTCTACAATATGATTAACAGGCTGTGCCACTATGTAATCAGTAGCAAACTAAATTAAGCCAAGCAACGTAATTGAACAATTTTGCAATAAGTGGCTAACTAAAATTCCGAGAAGCAGGTAACTGAACTTACGCTAGTTCTTTGTACAGGCACACTACAACTTCTTTTTCGCTTACATGGTTGTACGAAGGAGTCCATGGCATCAATTGCTTGGATACGCAGTCCCAATACTTCTTTCTTCCCACACTGCATGGGTAAGTCGAATAGTTAATCTGGTAAGATGGTGCGTCCTTGATATGTTATATGAGGACGTGTAGTCATACTAGTTGTAGCCAAACACATCACATTGGCTTTTACTGTATATTTCATGCGATTACTTTTGGCATATCGAGATCTAAGCAATCCACAATAGGATGAAAAGACTGGCATCCTTCACATTATTGGCGAACTCAGTTCATAGAAACAAGCAATTCAACCATTCTGTGGGTAAATCAAAAGCGCCACTGGAATATTTTTCACTATCTAATCATACACGCAAAAAGGGGTGACGCCACCATAGGGGCTGGTATGGGCGGCCGCCTCAGGTGGCTGGAAAGTGTGCACCTAGTTTGAGTCGTCCAGGTTGGCCCATGCTAGTTTTGTTCGTCCCAACGCACGAGCAGGCAATGTAAAAAATGAAGAAAAATGTTTCAATTTGGATGGGCCAATAACATAAGTGCAAGGCAGGCCCTATAGCAGGCTCGCGGCCCAAACGAGCGCCTCCCATATCGATCAACAGCGGGAAAATCCCAATTCATTCGCTCCAGCCTCCAGTCTAGTTTGCTCCTAACCTAGCCGCCGCTGGACAGACCGACACAGCACTTCCTCGCGCCCTCGTTGGAGGGCGGTCGCTGGGCTTCAAGCGAACAGAAGGACAAGAAGTTGGGAGGCAGCGGCGGCAGCACGGGCATGGCATCGAGCTTGCGCAAACGGACAGTCGCTAATTGCAAGAGTAGCATGCGCAATGAGCAGGTACATCACATCCCTGATTATATCTAATTCAACTCTTCAATTTCTGGCCAATAGTTAAACCTGACGGTGTTGTAAAACTGCTTGTATGTAGGGAATCTATGAGAAAATGAAACCAATTTCTACTTATTTTATAACTCCCCCAATCCTTACTGAACTGACTGAATCTGATGTATCTAATCAAGTTTCCGGTGCAAACATACAAGCTCATGTTGTTCTTGGGCCTGAAGTGTCTAATGAACAGACTGCTAATGAAGGATTTGATGCAAACATTTTACATGCTCCTGGTGATGAACATATAGTGTCTAATGAGGGATCTAATGCAAGCATTTTGCAAGATCATTGAAGGATTTGGTGTCTAATGATGATCTACTATGTTGAGAGAGACAGAGATTTGGAGGCATTGATGACAAGCAAATTATAGTGCATTTTCATAGCTTGAGGAAACGTCGAGGTCATCTACCAGAAAGTCCCCGTATCATGACAACATAGCATAAATACTTTTCTAATCTGTTGTTTGAAACTATTGGCATACTTGTGCAGGATAGATATATTGATATGCAGTTTATGCACTGGTTATATGTGCAATTACACTTCGATATTTTCAGCTAGAGAACGAATAATTCAAGCAGGTATAGACCATGTTTGTAGTCCTTGTACACCATGTTGCATTTTGTGTTTTTTGGTGCTTGCATCATTTAGTGTTTATAATCTGAACTACTTTGGATCATTAGCTGGTTTTCAAAGTGCATGTAGCTTCACATTTCTCAAGTTATGTTGATTTCCGGAGTGCAAGTGCCTTCATATTTTTTAAGTTAAATGTTAGCCCCTGGTAACTTGAATTCTTGGATCAGCCACTGCACACAAATCATACACGAATGCCAGTATGAATTAAATGAAATGTAGGGACTTACGCTAGCTCGTTGTACAGGCTCACTGCAGCTCTGCTTGCGCTTGGGATGTTCCATGTACAAGTCCATGTTACCACTTGCTTGGATGTGCAGGCCTTGTGCTCCTTGCATCCCCCTCTGCATTTTTGACACGGCGAATGGTTGATCAAATAAGAGGAATCGACCTTGATGTTATACCGGAGGACAGATACTTACAACGTTATACAGGTGTGCAAGATGTGTACCAAATCCCGTAGCGCCGTCATGCTTCGCTAAAATATGGATTTGCTTGTTTCAGATGATATCTCCAGAAGAAATAAGAGTTAAGGTCAGAGTTGCATAGGCGTGTAAGCTAAGAGAGCAGTGAAAGGATATCCAAACATCGTCGGAACAGTGCAAAAGGGAGTGATGTGTGGATACCTAGTTCGGGCCGGCGTTTGGGCATGCTCGCCTGGCAAGAGTGCGGGTCACTTCAGAGCCGTTGAGGGTGATGCGCTGGTGTTGGCTGGCCGTGCACGGATGCAGATCTTGAGTGGCAGCGGAGCGCTACGATGCGGTGGACGAGACCGTTGGTGAAGCCCCAACGGCCTCGGGGGGCGGAGGTGCGGCGATGTGCTCGGTGAAGTAGCCCCGGTGAGCTGGGAGACGGCGTCGGTGAAGCGCACCTGATGCGGTGGAACTCGGTGTCTGTGAGGCACGTCGGTTGCGGCGGCCGACGTTGTCGGTGGACCACCCGGTGCGGTGGATGAGGGCGTAGATGAGGTAGCTCCGGTGCGGTGGTGAAGCACGACCGTCGTCTTCGTCGTCGTCGTCCGGCATAGAGGTGGGGAACGGTGGGGAAAGAGACGAGACGAGGGGCGATTCGAGGGTTGGCGGCAAATTAGGGATTTGAGCAATCTGAGCGCAGAAGGGGGCGGTGGAGAAGAGAGATTTTGCAGGGCTAGAATTGGGGCCGCCAGATATTTCAATCTGAAACGTGGAAGCGCGAACTTATATTGTCGTCATCCTTTTTTTGGGGGGAGGGGGGTGGGTGGCTGGGTGCTACGCGTCCGTCCGTCACACGCGACCACCCCAACAGGACTATGCTTCGGTGCCTTAAGGCACCTGCCTTTGTGTCCATGACATATGGGCCCAACAGGTGGCTGGCCCACATGTCAGTGACGCAAAGGCAGTTGCCTTTAAGGCACCAAAGCAGCGTCCACAACGACACGACCCTAGTTTGCCTGGTGCGCCTACATTTGAGAATGCAAACGAATCTTCTTTCATTTGCAAACGAATCTGTATGTATTACCATGCCCGTGTTTTTCTTGCAATAATTAGTCATTCGAAACGAGATACTCCATCTGTTCACTTTTGTAAGTCGTTTCAAACAACTTAAAATGAACTGTTTTGCACATTGTCTGAAATGTCTTCAAGGTCTTATAAAAGTGAATAGAGGGAGTACCGTTGCGCCGGCTGTCAGGGAGGAGTGCGAGCAGACCGCTGTGCAGGCTCACCGGGAGGCGAGCCCTTTGACCAGGCTCCGCCGCCCACCGTCATCCCAACCGCTCCCACTTTTAATGTCGCCGACGCCGCAGTTTAAAATCAACCCCGCACTACCCGGTACTCCCTCCTTTCCGGTTTATAGGGCTTATCTCAAAATATTAGTTTTTCCATTTTATAAGGCTCAATTTTGTTGTTTCCCATGACATGTTCAGATTCCAAGGTAAATTAAATCATTGCATGCAAGTATTAAGAGAAAATTGACCAATGCATGTAATTTATGCATGCATGCATTGCAATTAATGCATTGGTAAACATATTTTTTGAGAAAAACAAGAGCATTAATTGGGTGCTTTTGCGAACTACAAAAAGTATTCCACCACTCACCATCTACCTTGGTTGGTGAGATTTTTGAATTGAGCATTATAAACCGGAAAGGAGGGAGTATCGCTACAATCCTCTCTCTTCCTCTCTGATTCTCCTATCGTCTACCTCCAACTAGCCTGACCTAAACGTACGCCATGCGGCATCACGATGGTCTGCCCTTAGTGTTCCAGTTTCCTGAGGAAGACACCCAGCCGGAGTCTCAAGAACATAAGGCGCTTTGGGACGAGCTTGAACTGGCCTTGCGGGAAGACGCCGCGCCTGTCCCCGCTCCCGTTCCGGCTCCCGTCGCCCCAACTGCGCCAGCGCCCATCCCCGTGGCATTGATGGGCTGGGAGCCTCACATTGTCGCCGAGCTTGATCCCATGGGGTTCCACGAGGTGCCCGCCGACTTTCACGCGCCCGTGCACCTGCCAGCGCATGCGCCTGCGCGTGCACTGATGCGCACGCCCGTGCCGGTGCCCGTGCACCTGCCAGCACCTGCGCTTGCGCGTGCACTGACGTGCGTGCCCGTGCCGGTGCCCGTGCACACGAATGTCTCCGCCGCGCCGTTGACAGTGCCTGTCCCCGCGCGGGTGCCAGTGCCCCCCTCAGCGGCATGGATGGCCGTCGTCGACCGCTTTCTTGCACCCACGCCAGTCGCCTCCTCCCGCCAGTCGACTCGCTCCGAAGTCCAGAACATTTTGGCCTTCCTTGAAGCTAGGCCAACGTCCAGGAGTACGCCAACAACGGTACAAGACGCCGCCGTTGTCGTCGGTCAGTGGCCCGACGACACACAGAGCACGACAGAGGAGCCGCTTACCACCGCGAGACGCCCCCGCCACCGCCGCGTAATCTAAATTTGCCATGAAAAACGTTCGGATTGCCATGGTTAAAATCCGAACGTTTATCATTTCCGTTTATTTTATATCGATCGTCGTATAATTTAAAGTCGGAGTCAGACTGAACGAAATGTATGGTTTGATAGATTGAATGTTCTGCTAGAGTCGTATCAAATTAAATATAAAACGTCATCAAGCCACATGTATTCCTTGTCATCCAACGACCTAGACTGCTTCAATATCGAGCGCTCAACACGTTTAGCGTGCAGTTAATTTCATGCCAAAAATAGTGCTAATCACATGACAACACACAAATAATATCCTAGTAGTTAATATCCGCATGCACTTAATATACATCCAAATTAGTGTGCATTGCATGTACACACTGACTAGTGCTGCTAGTACGTGAAACTGGTCCCGTGACTTGTGAACGCGTCCAGATATGGTCAACGACAACATCGCCCGCGAGTTCTTCCTGTTTGCCCGTGCGTCTAAACGCAAAAGGGGAGGAGAGAGAGAGAGAGAACACATGGAACCCACCAGTAAGTGAAGACGTGTAGATATATTTTGTGCGTGGGAGGAAGCAAGGTCAACCGATCACATAGGGTCGCCGTGCGATCGAAAGAGTGAGACGGGTTGGAGAGAGTGACCTAGATAGACGATGTGCGTGAGAGAGTATACAATGTGAATAGGTCGAATTGGGCTCAAACATGGTGATATATCGTTTTTGTCCGAGAAAGAGCGAGGTCAATCGAGACATACAGAGAGAGAGATTGAGTGAGCGTGGCCCACCATGAGGTCGAAAGAGTGGTGGCGGCTTGGATGGACTGACCTAGATAGACAATCTGCGTGAGAGAGTATAGAGTGTGTCGATCGAGGCCCGAACAGGGAGATATATCATTTGTGTGTGCAAGAAAACGAGGTTAAACGAGACTCGGATAAAGAGAGCAAGATTGAGCGAGTGTGGCCCGCTGTGCGGAAGAAAGAGTGAGACAGTCTCGAGGGAGTGACCTAGATATACAACGTGCGTGCGTGCGCATGCATGAGAGGTTGGGGGGCTAGATAGGCAATGCATGTATTTAGCGCGAGAGGGTGAGAGGGAGAGGGGGGAGAGCTCGGCATGGGGTGCAATGGCGGGTGTGTGAGGTAAATACATTTGGTAACAGAGTGGAAAAAGGGGTTGTGTAGTTGAGAGACTTAGAGATCGAAACATGGAGAGAAAGAATGAACGTGTGTTGGAAACAAATAGCTTCCTAAGGTGGTTAGGAGAGGAAGATTGACCGATACAGGAAGTATGTAGTGTTTGTGCGGGGGGGGGGCTAAAAACAACATTTGAATGTACATAGTACGAGACTTAATATCGATGTTTCAATTCGGTGTACATTGTAAGATTTGAACCGAGGAGCAGGCATATGGGTAATTATTTCGAATTCGTGCCATACTAAGTTTTGAAAAGTTGACATTGACTCAGTTTGTTGTGCTATTTTGTAGGTCATATGTTTGAATCCATCCAAAAGTTTTCTCACTACCATGGTGTTCATCATATACATATGCATTTGTATTAAAAAAGTAGCATGGATACAGTGAAATGCGAAATCCACGTTAGAATTGGAGATCGCTACGTGACACACACTCTAATTCAAATAACTAACTACGTGACACACACTCTAATTCAAATAACTAATTATGTGAGACACACTCTAATCCACATTAGCATGGGTACCATTTTGAATTTTTTTTCAAATAACTCCTCATTAATTAATTTATAGTACTCCCTCTATTCACTTTTGTAAGACCTTGAAGACATTTCAGACAATGTGCAAAACAGTTCATTTTAAGTTGTTTGAAACGACTTACAAAAGTGAACAGATGGAGTATCTCGTTTCGAATGACTAAATATTGCAAGGAAAACACGGGCATGGTAATACATACAGATTCATTTGCAAATGAAAGAAGATTCATTTGCATTCTCAAATGTAGGCGCACCAGCCAAACCAGGGTCGTGTCGTTGTGGACGCTGCTTCGGTGCCTTAAAGGCAACTGCCTTTGTGTCACTGACATGTGGGCCAGCCACCTGTTGGGCCCATATGTCATGGACACAAAGGCAGGTGCCTTAAGGCACCGAAGCATAGTCCTGTTGGGGTGGTCGCGTGTGACGGACGGAAGCGTAGCACCCAGCCACCCACCCCCCTCCCCCCCCCCCAAAAAAAGGACGACGACAATATAAGTTCGCGCTTCCACGTTTCAGATTGAAATATCTGGCGGTCCCAATTCTAGCCCTGCAAAATCTCTCTTCTCCATCGCCCCCTTCTGCGCTCAGATTGCTCAAATCCCTAATTTGCCGCCAACCCTCGAATCACCCCTCGTCTTGTCTCTTTCCCCACCGTTCCCCACCTCTATGCCGGACGACGACGACGAAGATGACGGTCGCGCTTCACCACCGCACCAGAGCTACCTCATCTACGCCCTCATCCACCGCACCGGGTGGTCCACCGACAACGTCGGCCGCCGCAACCGACGTGCCTCACAGACACCGAGTTCCACCGCATCAGGTGCGCTTCACCAACGCCGTCTCCCAGCTCACCGGGGCTACTTCACCGAGCACATCGCCGCACCTCTGCCCCCCGAGGCTGTTGGGGCTTCACCAACGGTCTCGTCCACCGCATCGTAGCGCTCCGCTGCCACTCAAGATCTGCATCTGTGCACGGCCAGCCAATACCAGCGCATCACCCTCAACGGCTCTGAAGTGACCCGCACTCTAGCCAGGCGAGCATGCCCAAACGCCGGCCCGAACTAGGTATCCACACATCACTCCCTTCTGCACTGTTCCGACGATGTTTGGATATCCTTTGTGGGAGGCTGACTTGTGGGCCTACTAAGTTGACGGGGATGAAGGGCTTTGTCAACTTAGTCAATATGAACGATTCTAGCTCCATTGACCGTACGATGTCCATCCAACGGCCGTAGTGCTTATTCAACCTCTGATCTTCTTGCTCCAGCCGCCCAAAGCAGCGCCGGTCGTGCCGCATTCTCCTGCCTCCCGTGGCCAGTTGTGCTGCCGCGGAGGCCTCACCGCCCCCTACTATTCCCACCGCTGGCCAGGCCCTGCGGCGGCGGCAGACTCACACCGCAGCCGAACCAGTGAACCCTCGTACTCCTCTCCGCGTGGGCTTCCACTGCTGCATCTTCCCCGGCTCCGCGTCGTCCCCTTCCTAGGCCTCGCCGTCGCCTAGTGCCCTGGTGCTCTCAGCGCGGCGTGGTCAACGTGGTCAAGGAACGAGTTCCATCGGACGTGGACTGTACGTGGAGAGGCTGACAGTTGGGTCCACGACCGCAGCAAGGAAGTGCCTCCTTATTATGTGGAAAATAATGTTTCCTCCACCTGACAACAGGGACCCACCGGACGGGCCACCGTATTTCACAAAAAAAACGTTTCCCCCTGACTGTTGGGACCCACCAGCTACACCTTCGCATGCAAGGAAGTGCGTCCGGGCAAAAAACGATTCGCCCCCCTGACTGCTGGGACCCACCAGCTACATCTTTGCACGCAAGGAAGTGCGTCCGGGCAAAAAAAAACAAAACAATTCGCCCCCTGACTGCTGGGACCCACCAGCCCCCCGACTGCTGGGACCCACTAGCTACATCTTCGCATGCAAGGAAGTGCGTCCGGGCAAAAAAAAACGATTCGCCCCCTGACTACTGGGACCCACCAGCTACATCTTCGCAAGCAAGGAAGTGCCTGACAATCAGGACCCACCTGGTCGAAGCGTACGTAGCGTTGTCATTCTGGTCGCGAACGTGTACGTACATATATACTGGTGGATGTAGAGGCGCGCACGTGTCGTAGTAGAGGCGCGCACATCTCGTAGTAGAGGCACGCACGTAGCATGTACACGTACGTACAGCGGCCAGGGTGCAAGAAAGAAAATACGGCCACGTATGTGTACATACGGGCGGGGTCTCGAACGCCACTCGCGCATACGTACGGCAAGGGCTCGTGTACATGGCTGGGTCGGAATGGAGAAACCGCGTCGTCGTCGTGTTCATGGGTCGGAACGGAATGCGTGGTCGTGTTCATCGGGAGGGCTTGGATGGAAGAGGCGATGGAAACAAGGCCTGGCGTACCACACAACGGAGGAAACGGACCTCCTACGGTCGAAACGGGGGTCCTGTTGATCGGGAGGGGTGTGGTGTACCGCAAAACGGAGGAAACGGACTTCCTACGGTCGAAATGGGGGTCTTGTTGATCGGGAGGGGTGTGGCGTACCGCAAAACGGAGGAAACGGACCTCCTACAGTCGAAGCGGGGGTCCTATTGATAGGGAGGGGTGTGGTGTACCGCAAAACAGAGGAAACGGACTTGTGTTGGAGCGCTACGGTCGAAACGGGGGTCCTGTTCATCAGGAGGGGTGCGGCGTACCGCAAAACGGGACTCCACGGGATACTGTTCATCTCCACCGTCGACCCCCTCCAGCCTCCACGAGCTATTGTTCATCCACCGTCGACCTCCTCCAGCCTCCACGGGCTCCTGTTCATCCAGCCTCCACCATGCGCTACTCCACCGGCTACTGTTCAACCACCCCTCCACCATCTACTATTCATCCAGCCCTCCACACCACAGGGTCCTATTCAACCACCCCTCCATGGGCACCCCTCCACCATCTACTGTTCATCCTGCCCTCCACGGGGTGGTCCTGTTCATCCACCCCTCCATGGGGTCCTGTTCATCCAGCCCGAACCGGCTCGATCGATCAGGGTCATGTTCATCCAGAGGCAACACCACGGGGTCCTGTTCATCCACCCCCACCGGGAACTATTCATCCAGAGGCAACATCGATCGGCTTCAGTTAGCAGCAGTAGCCAAGGAATCGCTCGATCGGGTTCAGTTAACAGCCATTGATCGATCGCTCGGGTTCATTAACACGTAGCCTGTAGTGCAATCGCTCGGGTTCAGTTAGAGCCCAACGCCTCGCTCGGGTTCATTTAGAGCCAACGCCTCGCACACACGCGCGTACGTGTATGAAAGAAACGCGCATCGCTCAGCCCCCGACCTCCCACCGTAATCGAGAACTCCCCGAAATTTTCCTCCCCCTCGCTTCTACCACGGTTTTTTCCGTCATGGACAGCCCAAAGAATATCATGCAGCTGCGTCTCCGGCCCGCCCAGGACGAAAAGCCCATTTTCTATCATGTTTTTTTGTCATAGAAGTAGGAGCCCACCACATCTATGATGATACCGGGTTTTGTCACAATTATCGTCATAGAAATGTCATATGTATGACAGAAAAAAATTTCGTTCGGCCCAAAATGTCATGGATGTGTCTTTTTTTGTAGTGCATGGGAATTATCGTCAAGCTAGTTTTCATCATGCTCATATGATTCACGTTCATTACTTTAATAATTTGATATGTGGGTGGACCGGTGCTTGGGTATTGCCCTTCCTTGGACAAGCATCCCACTTATGATTAACCCCCTTCGCAAGCATCCACAACTATGAAAGAAGAATTAAGGTAAACCTAACCATAGCATGAAACATATGGATCCAAATCGGCCCCTTACGAAGCAACGCATAAATTAGGGTTTAAGCTTCTGTTACTCTAGCAACCCATCATCTACTTATTACTTCCCAATGCCTTCCCCTAGGCCCAAACAATGGTGAAGTGTCATGTAGTCGACATTCACATAACACCACTAGAGGAAAGACAACATACATCTCATCAAAATATCGAACGAATACCAAATTCACATGACTACTTATAGCAAGACTTCTCCCATGTCCTCAGGAACAAACATAACTACTCACAAATCATATTCATGTTCATAATTAGAAGGGTATTAATATGCATAAAGGATCTGAACATATAATCTTCCACCAAATAAACCAACTAGCATCAACTACAAGGAGCAATCAACACTACTAGCAACCCACAGGTACCAATCTGAGGTTTTGAGACAAAGATCGGATACAAGAGATGAACTAGGGTTTGAGAGGAGATGGTGCCGGTGAATATGTTGATGGAGATTGACCCCCTCCCGATGAGAGGATCGATGGTGATGATTTCCCCCTCCCGAAGGGATGTTTCCCTGGCAGAACAGCTCCGCCAGAGCCCTAGATTGGTTCTGCCAAGGTTCCGCCTCGAGACGGTGGTGCTTCATCCCGAAAGCTTCCTTCTGATTTTTTCCAGGGCAAAAGACACCTTATACCAGAAGATGGGCATCGGGGGCCTGCCAGGTGGGGCACGAGGCAGGGGGTGCGCCCAGGGGGTAGGGCGCGCACCCACCCTCGTGGACGGTGGGTGGCCCCCCTCTGGTGCTTTCTTCGCCCAATATTTTTAATATATTCCAAAACTGACTTTCGTGGAGTTTCAGGACTTTTGGAGTTGTGTAGAATAGGTCTCTAATATATGCTCCTTTTCCAGCCCAGAATTCCAGCTGCCGGCATTCTCCCTCTTCGTGTAAACCTTGTAAATTAAGAGAGAAAAGGCATAAGTATTGTGATATAATGTGTAATAACAGCCCATCATGCAATGAATATTGATATAAAAGCATGATGCAAAATGGACGTATCAGTATTCTATTTCTCAGTCCTGAAGATATGCAAGAGGCAAAGAAATCTATGAAAGAAAAATGTATTAAAGCTGAAGATGTTAAGAATCTACCACCTATTGAAGAAATACATGGTCTTGATAACCCGACACAGGTAGTAGAGGTAAGCTCTCTCCGTAGATTTTATGAAGGTGATATTCCTCATAATAAATCTGCTAGACAATGCTTAGATGAGTTTGATAATTTTATTATTAAACAAGAGAACTTCAATGCTTATGTTAGTAGACAATTGAAAAGTAATGCTTACATGCTTGACCACTTGGGTGATTATATGAATAGAACTGTTAATGATCTCAAGCTTATTAGTAAACATGCTTCCATGGTTACAACTCAAGTAGAACAAGTACTTAAGGCACAAGACGAATTGCTTAATAAGTAAGGCCCATTATGGCCCAATAAGGCCCATTACTTCTCCTGGTGAATTCCCGTAACTCCCTGGTACTCTGAAAAATACCTGAATCGCTCGGAACCTTTCCGATGTCCGAATATAGCCTTCCAATATATGAATATTTACATCTTGACCATTTGAAGACTCCTCGTCATGTCCATGATCTTATCCGGGACTCCGAACAAACTTTGGTCATCAAATCACATAACTCATAATAGAAATCGTCATCAAACGTTAAGCATGCGGACCCTACGGGTTCGAGAACTATGTAGACATGACCGATACACATCTCCGATCAATAACCAATAGCGGAACCTGGATGCTCATATTGGTTCCTACATATTCTTCTAAGATCTTTATCTGTCAAACCGCATAACAACATACGTTGTTCCCTTTGTCATCGGTATGTTACTTGCCCGAGATTCGATCGTCGGTATCCACATACCTAGTTCAATCTCTTTACCGGCAAGTCTCTTTACTCGTTCCGTAATGCATCATCATGTAACTAACTCATTAGTCACATTGGTTGTAAGGCATATAGTGATGTGCATTACCGAGAGGGCCTAGAGGTACCTCTCTGATACACGGAGTGACAAATCCTAATCTCGATCTATCCCAACTCAACAAACACCTTCGGAGACACCTGTAGAGCATCTTTATAATCACCCAGTTACGTTGTGACGTTTGATAGCACACAAGGTGTTCCTCTGGTATTCGGGAGTTGCATAATCTCATAGTCAGAGGAACATGTATAAGTCATGAAGAAAGCAAATAGCAATAAAACTAAATGATCATTATGCTAAGCTAACAAATGGGTCTTGTCCATCACATCATTCTCTAATGATGTGATCCTGTTTATCAAATGACAACACATGTCTATGGTTAGGAAACTTAACCATCTTTGTTTAACGAGCTAGTCTAGTAGATGCTTACTAGGGACACTGTGTTTTGTCTATGTATCCACACATGTATCAAGTTTTCGGTTAATACAATTATAGCATGGATAATAAACATTTATCATGATATAAGGAAATATAAAATAACAACTTTATTATTGCCTTCAGGCATATTTCCTTCGGTCTCACACTTGCACTAGAGTCAATAATCTAGTTCACATCATCATGTGATTTAACACCAGTAGTTCACATCTTTATGTGATTAGTTCACATCTCCATGTGAGTAACACCCAAAGGGTTTAGTAGAGTCAATAATCTAGTTCACATCGCTATGTGATTAACACCCAAAGAGTACTAAAGTGTGATCATGTTTTGCTTGTGAGAGAAGTTTAGTCAACGGGTCTGCCATATTCAGAGTCGTATGTATTTTGAAAATTTTATATGTCTATAGTGCTCTGCACGGAGCTACTCTAGCTAATTGCTCCCACTTTTCAATATGTATCCAAGTTGAGACTCAGAGTCATCCGTATCGGTGTAAAAGCTTGCATCTACGTAACTTTTTACGACGAACTCTTTATCACCTCCATAACCGAGAAATATCTCCTTAGTCTTCTAAGGATAATTTTGACCGTTGTCCAGTTATCCACTCCTGGATCAATATCGTACCCCCTTGCCAAACTCATGGCAAGGTACACAATAGGTTTGGTACACAACATAGCATACTTTATAGAACCTATGGCTGAGGCATAGGGAATGACTTTCATTCTCTTTCTATTTTCTGCCGTGGTCGTGTTTTGAGTCTTACTCAACTTTACACCTTGCAATACAGGCAAGAACTCCTTCTTTGACTGTTCCATTCTAAACTACTTCAAAATCTTGTCAAGGTATGTACTCATTGAAAAATCTTATCAAGCATCTTGATCTATCTCTATAGATCTTTGATGCCTAATACGTCTCCGTCGTATCTATAATTTTTTATTGTTCCATGCCAATATTCTACAACTTTCATATAGTTTTGGCAACTTTTTATACTATTTTTGGGACTAACATATTGATCCAGTGCCCAGTGCCAGTTCCTGTTTGTTGCATTTTTTTTGTTTCACAGAATATCCATATCAAACGGAGTCCAAACGGGATAAAAACTGACGAAGATTTTTTTGGAATATATATGATTTTTGGGAAGAAAAATCCACGTGAGACGGTGCCCGGGGTGGCCACGAGGTAGGGGCGCGCCTGCCCCCTAGGCGCGCCCCTGACCCTTGTAGCCACCCGTAAGGCGGTTGATGCCCTTCTTTCTCCGCAAGAAAGCTAATATCCGGATAGAGATCGTGTTAAAATTTCAGCCCAATCGGAGTTACGGATCTCTGGGAATATAGGAAACGGTGAAAGGGAAGAATCTGGGAACGCAGAAACAAAGAGAGACAGAGAGACAGATCCAATCTCGGAGGGGCTCTCGCCCCTCCTTTGCCATGGAGGCCATGGATCAGAGGGGAAACCATTCTCCCATCTAGGGAGGAGGTCAAGGAAGAATAAGAAGGAGGGGGCTCTCTCCCCTTCGCTTTTGGTGGCACCAGAGTGCCACCAGGGGCCATCATCATCACCGCGATCTACACCAACACCTCCGCCATCTTCACCAACATATCCATCACCTTCCCCCCTCTATCTACAGCGGTCCACTCTCCCGCAACCCATTGTACCCTCTACTTGAACATGGTGATTTATGCTTCATATTATTATCCAATGATGTGTTGCCATCCTATGATGTCTGAGTAGATTTTCATTGTCCTATCGGTGGTTGATGAATTGCTATGATTGATTTGATTTTCTTGTGGTTATGTTGCTGTCCTTTGGTGCCCATCATATGATTGCGTGCGTGGATCACACCCTAGGGTTAGTTGTATGTTGATAGGACTATGTATTGAAGGGCAAGAGTGACAGAAGCTTCAACCTAGCATAGAAATTGATGCATACAGGATTGAAGGGGGGCCAATATACCTTAATGCTATGGTTGGGTTTTACCTTAATGAACATTAGTAGTTGCGGATTCTTGCTAATAGTTCCAATCATAAGTGCATAGAATTCCAAGTCAGGGATGACATGCTAGCAGTGGCCTCTGCCACATAATACTTGCTATCGGTCTAGTAAAGTAGTCAATTGCTTAGGGGCAATTTCACAACTCCTACCACCACTTTTCCACAGTCGCTATATTTACTTTATTATTTCTTTATCTGAAGAGCCCCTACTTTTTATTTACGTACTCTTTATTATCTTGCAAACCTATCCAACAACACCTACAAAGTACTTCTAGTTTCATACTTGTTCTAGGTAAAGCGAACGTCAAGCGTGCGTAGAGTTGTATCGGTGGTCGATAGAACTTGAGGGAATATTTGTTCCACCTTTAGCTCCTCGTTGGGTTCGACGCTCTTACTTATCAAAAACTGTTGCGATCCCCTATACTCGTGGGCCATCAAGACCTTTTTCTGGCGCCATTGCTGGGGAGCAATAGCGTGGGGTGAATATTCTCGTGTGTGCTTGTTTGCTTTATCACTAAGTAATTTTATTTGTGTTCTTAGTTGTTTTCTATCTTTAGTTATGGGTAGGAAACGCAAAATACCAAAAAAAATAGTTGTACCTACTAAACCAATGGTTGAAGAACCACTCAAAATCTATCACACTGCTGAAGCTTATTACTTGGATCATCTTCGATCACTTTGTGCTCGTGCTGAAACCCCAACTAGCTTAGTTGAGGGAAAATATTTAGATGAGCATGCTTGTTATGTGCGACACCGAATATCTGAAAAAGGGAAAAAATTACTGGGTCAAATTCATCGTTTGCAATGCTATGCTTGGAATTTATGTGAAATATATGATATTACTTGTTGTTCTGGAAACCCTAAGAAACACCTTCCCCATCAATGTGAGTTTAGTGATAATGGAATCGTATCTTTGTATGCTAAGGGTGTTTATAGTTACTATGATGTTCAACAAATTGAAGAATTTGTTTCCTTTAAGGGTGCTTACGAAATTGCTTCTTTGATTGAAAAGTATGATGCTACTCTTTACAAATCTGAAAATTTTGCCATACTTAAATATTGCTATGATAATTATGCTTCTAATGCCTATGTTTAACCATATATTGAGGACTACTCCGTTGTCCAAGAAGAGACTAATATTTTGCAGGAGTCTATGGAAGAAGAAATTGATGAAACTGTGAGCTCATTGGATGAAAAAGATGATGAGGAGAGCGAAGAACAAAAGGAGGAAGAGCGGATTAGCTACCCGTGCCCACCTTCTAATGAGAGTAACTCTTCAACTCATACTGTTTAATTTCCCTTCGTGCTTACCGGAGGATGATTGCTATGATGATTGTTGTGATCCCGTTGATTCTTTTGAAATATCCCTTTTTGATGATGATTGCTATGCTTGTGGCCAAGATGCCAATATGAATTATGCTTATGGAGATGAACTTGCTATAGTTCCTTATGTTAAACATGAAATTGTTGCTATTGCACCCACACATGATAGTCCTATTATCTTTTTGAATTCTCCCAACTACACTATATCGGAGAAGTTTGCTCTTATTAAGGAATATATTGATGGGTTGCCTTTTACCATTGCACATGATGATTTTGATGAATATAATATGCATGTGATTGCTGCTCCTACTTGCAAATATTATGAGAGAGGAACTATATCTCCACCTCTCTATGTTTCCAATATGATAAAATTGCAAGAAATTGTTTATACTATGCATTGGCCTTTACTTTGTGTGCATGAATTGTTCTTTTACGACATGCCGATGCATAGGAAGAGAGTTAGACTTCGTCATTACATGATATATGTTACCTTGTGCTCACCACTAAATTACAAATCATTGTTAATTAAAATTGGCTTTGATATACCTTGGGGTCCGGGTGGATCCATTACTTGAGCACTATATGCCTAGCTTAATGGCTTTAAAGAAAGCGCTGCCAGAGAGACAACACCATTTCTATTGAGTGCTTTTATATAGTTTAAAAACAACAAAAATAAAGAGGGGAACCCAAAACTTTTTCAAAAAGGAAAGCGAAAGTGAGAAAGACAAGCATTGTTGAAGTGGGAGCTAGCCTTGAACTTTGTTCATGCTCACGGAAACTTTGTGAATCTTGATTACAGAAACTTTTCAATAGAAATAAGTATCCCCTTGTACAATTCCTTGTATTATAAAAATAATGTGCCAAGGTTTGCCTTTAGGATGTTTACATTTGCTTGATGGTTTGTACGGTGCAGGACAGAAACTTTGGCTGTAGTGCGCGATTTTACATTTTTTGCTGGAATGTCAAATGGTTCTGATTATTTTTGCAATGTCTTCCTATACAAATTTTTTATTTTTCCTAATTTTGGTAGAATTGTTCAAGTATCAGAAGTATGGTGAATGTTCAGATTATTACAGACTATTCTGTTTTAGACAGATTCTGTTTTTGATGCATAGTTTGCTTGTTTTGATGAAACTATCGATTCATATCAGTGGATTAAGCCATGAAAAAGTTATATTACAGTAGACACAATGCAAAAACAAAATATGAATTGGTTTGCAACAGTACTTAGAGTAGTGATTTGCTTCATTATACTAACGGATCTTACCGAGTTTTCTGTTGAAGTTTTGTGTGGATGAAGTGTTCGATGATCGAGAAGGTCTTGATGTGAGAAGAAGGAAGAGAGGCAAGAGCTCAAGCTTGGGGATGCCTGAGGCACCCCAAGTAAATATTCAAGGAGACTCAAGCGTCTAAGCTTGGGGATGCCCCAGAAGGCATCCCCTCTTTCTTCAACAAGTATCGGTATGTTTTCGGATTCGTTTCGTTCATGCGATATGTGCAAACTTGGAGCGTCTTTTGCATTTAGTTTTCATCTTTCTTTTATGCACCAAGCTGGCATGATATAGTCCTTGGTTGATTTATAGAATTCTCATTGCACTTCACTTATATCTTTTGAGTATGGCTTTATAGAATGCTTCATGTGCTTCGCGTATATCATTTGAAGTTTGGATTGCATGTTTCTCTTTACATAGAAAACCGTCATTTGTAGAATGCTCTTTTGCTTCACTTAGATTTGTTAGAGCATGGGCATATATTTTGTAGAAAGAATTAAACTCTCTTGCTTCACTTATATCTATTTAGAGAGATGACAGGAACTGGTCATTCACATGGTTAGTCATAAAATCCTACATAAAACTTGTAGATCACTGAATATGATATGTTTGATTCCTTGCAATAGTTTTGCGATATAAAGATGGTGATATTAGAGTCATGCTAGTGGGTAGTTGTGGATTGTAGAAATACTTGTGTTGAGGTTTGTGATTCCCGTAGCATGCACGTATGGTGAACCGTTATGTAACGAAGTCGGAGCATGATTTATTTATTGATTGTCTTCCTTATGAGTGGCGGTCGGGGACGAGCGATGGTCTTTTCCTACCAATCTATCCCCCTAGGAGCATGCGTGTAGTACTTTGTTTCGATGACTAATAGATTTTTGCAATAAGTATGTGAGTTCTTTATGACTAATGTTGAGTCCATGGATTATACGCACTCTCACCCTTCCACCATTGCTAGCCTCTCTAGTATCGCGCAACTTTCGCCGGTACCTTAAACCCACCATATATCTTCCTCAAAACAGCCACCATACCTACCTATCATGGCATTTCCATAGCCATTCCGAGATATATTGCCATGCAACTTCCATCATCATCATATACATGACTTGAGCATTCATTGTCATATTGCTTTGCATGATCGTAAGATAGCTAGCATGATGTTTTCATGGCTTGTCCATTTTTTGATGTCATTGCTACGCTAGATCATTGCACATCCCGGTACACCGCCGGAGGCATCCATATAGAGTCATACTTTGTTCTAGACATTGAGTTGTAATATTGAGTTGTAAGTAAATAAAAGTGTGATGATCATCATTATTAGAGCATTGCCCCAGTGAGGAAAGGATGATGGAGACTATGATTCCCCCATAAGTCGGGATGAGACTCCGGACTTTACAAAAAAATAAAAGAGGCCAAAGAAGCCCAAATAAAAAAGAGAGGCCAAAGAAGCCCACCAAAAAAATAAAAAAATAAAAAAATGAGAGAAAAAGAGAGAAGGGGCAGTGCTACTATCCTTTTTCCACACTTGTGCTTCAAAGTAGCACCATGTTCTTCATATAGAGAGTCTCTTGAGTTATCACTTTCATATACTAGTGGGAATTTTCATTATAGAACTTGGCTTGTATATTCCGATGATGGGCTTCCTCAAATGCCCGAGGTCTTCATGAGCAAGCAAGTTGGATGCACACCCACTTAGTTTCAGTTGGAGCTTTCATACACTTATAGCTCTAGTGCATCCGTTGCATGGCAATCCCTACTCACTCACATTGATATCTATTGATGGGCATCTCCATAGCCCGTTGATACGCCTAGTTGATGTGAGACTATCTTCTCCTTTTTGTCTTCTCCACCATCATATTCTATTCCACCTATAGTGCTATGTCCATGGCTCACGCTCATGTATTGCGTGAAAGTTGAAAAGGTTTGAGAACGTCAAAAGTATGAAACAATTGCTTGGCTTGTCATCGGGGTTGTGCATGATGTGAATATTTTGTGTGGTGAAGATGGAGCATAGCCAGACTATATGATTTTGTAGGGATAACTTTCTTTGGCCATGTTATTTTGAAAAGACATGATTGCTTTATTAGTAGGCTTGAAGTATTATTGTTTTCCTGTCAAATGATAGACTATTGCTTTGAATCACTCGTATCTTAATATTCATGCCATGATTAGATATGTGATCAATACTATGCTAGGTAGCATTCCACATCAAAAATTGTCTTTTTATCATTTACCTACTTGAGGACGAGCAGGAATTAAGCTTGGGGATGCTGATACGTCTCCGTCGTATCTATAATTTTTTATTGTTCCATGCCAATATTCTACAACTTTCATATACTTTTGGCAACTTTTTATACTATTTTTGGGACTAACATATTGATCCAGTGCCCAGTGCCAGTTCCTGTTTGTTGCATGTTTTTTGTTTCACAGAATATCCATATCAAACGGAGTCCAAACAGGATAAAAACCAACGGAGATTTTTTTGGAATATATATGATTTTTGGGAAGAAAAATCCACGCGAGACGGTGCCCGAGGTGGCCACGAGGCAGGGGGCGCGCCTGCCCCCCTGGGCGCGCCCCTGACCCTCGTGGCCACCCGTAAGGCAGTTGATGCCCTTCTTTTGACGCAAGAAAGCTAATATCCGGGTAGAGATCGTGTTAAAATTTCAGCCCAATCGGAGTTATGGATCTCCTGGAATATAAGAAACGGTGAAAGGGAAGAATCTGGGAACGCAGAAACAGAGAGAGACAGAGAGACAGAGAGACAGATCCAATCTCGGGGGAGCTCTCGCCCCTCCCTTGCCATGGAGGCCATGGACCAGAGAGGAAACCCTTCTCCCGTCTAGGGAGGAGGTCAAGGAAGAATAAGAAGGAGGGGGGCTCTCTCCCCCTTCACTTCCGGTGGCACCGGAGTGCCACCGGGGGCCATCATCATCACCGCGATCTACACCAACACCTCCGCCATCTTCACCAACATCTCCATCACCTTCCCCCCTCTATCTATAGCGATCCACTCTCCCGCAACCCGTTGTACCCTCTACTTGAACATGGTGCTTTATGCTTCATATTATTATCCAATGATGTGTTGCCATCCTATGATGTCTGAGTAGATTTTCGTTGTCCTATCGGTGGTTGATGAATTGCTATGATTGATTTAATTTGCTAGTGGTTATGTTGCTTTCCTTTGGTGCCCATCATATGATTGCGCGCGTGGATCACACCCTAGGGTTAGTTGTATGTTGATAGGACTATGTATTGGAGGGCAAGAGTGACAGAAGCTTCAGCCTAGCATAGAAATTGATGCATGCGGGATTGAAGGGGGACCAATATACCTTAATGATATGGTTGGGTTTTACCTTAATGAACATTAGTAGTTGCGGATGCTTGCTAATAGTTCCAATCATAAGTGCATAGAATTCCAAGTCAGGGATGACATGCTAGCAGTGGCCTCTCCCACATAATACATGCTATCGGTCTAGTAAAGTAGTCAATTGCTTAGGGGCAATTTCCCAACTCCTACCACCACTTTTCCACACTCGCTATATTTACTTTATTGTTTCTTTATCTAAATAGCCCCTACTTTTTATTTACGTACTCTTTATTATCTTGCAAACCTATCCAACAACACCTACAAAGTACTTCTAGTTTCATACTTGTTCTAGGTAAAGCGAATGTCAAGCGTGCATAGAGTTGTATCGGTGGTCGATAGAACTTGAGGGATATTTGTTCTACCTTTAGCTCCTCGTTGGGTTCGACACTCTTACTTATCGAAAACTGTTGCAATCCCCTATACTTGTGGGTCATCAAGAATGCCCAATATGTAAGCAGCTTCACACAGGTCTTTCTTTGAAAAACTCCTTTCAAACACTCCTTTATGCTTTCGAGAAAATTCTACATCATTTCCGATCAACAATATGGTATTTACATATACTTATCAAAAAGGCTGTAGTGCTCCCACTCACTTTCTTGTAAATACAGGCTTCACCGCAAGTCTGTATAAACTATATGCTTTAATCAACTCATCAAAGCGTATATTCGAACTCCGAGATGCTTGCACCGGTCCATAGATGGATCGCTGGAGCTTACACATTTTGTTAGCACCTTTAGGATCGACAAAACTTCTGGTTGTATCATATACAACTCTTCTTTAATAAATCCATTAACGAATGCAGTTTTGACATCCATTTGTCAGATTTCATAAAATGTGGCAATTGCTAACATGATTCTGAGAGACTTTAAACATCTATACGAGTGAGAAAATCTCATTGTAGTCAACACCTTGAACTTGTCAAAAACCCTTTTTAACAAGTCGAGCTTTGTAGATAGTAACACTACTATCATCGTCCGTCTTCCTCTTGAACATCCATTTATTCTCAATGGTTTGCCGATCATCGGGCAAGTCCACCAAAGTCCACACTTTGTTCTCATACATGGATTCTATCTCAGATTTCATGGCCTCAAGCCATATGTCGGAATCTGGGCTCATCACCCCTTCCTCATAGTTCGTAGGTTTCATCATGGTATAGTAACATGACTTCCAGAACAGGATTACCGTACCACTCTGGTGCGGATCGTACTCTGGTTTACCTACGAAGTTCAGTAGTAACTTGATCTGAAGTTTCATGATCATCATCATTTACTTCCTGACTAATTGGTGTAGGCATCACTGGAACTGATTCTTGTGATGAACCATTTTCCAATTCAGGAGAAGGTACAATTACCTCATCAAGTTCTACTTTCCTCCCACTCACTTCTTTCGAGAGAAACTCCTTCTCTAGAAAGGATCCATTCTTAGCAACGAATATCTTGCCTTTAGATCTGTGATAGAAGGTGTACCCAACAGTCTACTTTGGGTACCCTATGAAGACACATTTCTCCGATTTGGGTTCGAGCTTATCAGGTTGAAGCTTTTTCACATAAGCGTCGCAGCCCCAAACTTTAAGAAACGACAGCTTAGGTTTCTTGCCAAACCACAGTTCATATTGTGTCGTATCAACGGATTTAGATGGTGCCCTATTTAGCATGAATGCAACTGTCTCTAATGCATAACCCCAAAACGATAGTGGTAAATCGGTAAGAGACATCATAGATCGCACCATATCCAATATAGTACCGTTACGACGTTCGGACACACCATTACGCTGTGGTATTCCAGGTGGCGTGAGTTTTGAAACTATTCCACATTGTTTCAAATGAAGGCCAAACTTGTAACTCAAATATTCGCCTCCATGATCAGATCGTAGAAACTTTATTTTCTTGTTATGATGATTCTCAACTTCACTCTGAATTTTTTTTGAACTTTTCAAATGGTTTAGACTTGTGTTTCATTAAGTAGATATACCTATATCTGCTCACATCATCTGTGAAGGTCAAAAAATAACGATACCCGCCGTGAGCCTCAGCACTCATCGGACCGCATACATCGGTATTTATTATTTCCAAAAAGTCAGTGGCTCACTCCATTGTTCCGGAGAACGGAGTTTTAGTCATCTTGCCCATGAGGCATGGTTCGCGAGCATCAAATGATTCATAATCAAGTGATTCCAAAAGCCCATCTGCATGGAGTTTCTTCATGCGCTTTACACCAATATGTCCTAAACGGCAGTGCCACAAATATGTTGCACTATCAGTATCAACTTCACATCTTTTGGCATCAATATTATGAATATGTGTATCACTACAATCGAGATTCAAATAAACCATTCACCATGGGTGTATGACCACAGAAGGTTTTATTCATGTAAACAGAATAACAATTATTCTTTGACTTAAGTGAATAATTGTATTGCAATAAACATGAACCAATCATATTCATGCTCAAAGCAAACACCAAATAACATTTATTTTAGGTTCAACAATAATCCCGAAGGTAAAGGGAGTGTGCGATGTTGATCTTATCAATCTTGGAATCACTTCCAACACACATCATCACCTCACCCTCAACTAGTCTTTGTTCATTTTGTAACTCCTGTTTTGAGTTACTAATCTTAGCAACTGAACCGGTATCAAATACCCTAGGGTTACTATGAACACTAGTAAAGTACACATCAATAACATGTATATCATATATACTTTTGTTCACTTCGCCATCCTTCTTATCTGCCAAGTATTTGGGGCAGTTCCGCTTCTAGTGACCATTTCCTTTATAGTAGAAGCACTCAGTTTCAGGCTTGGGTCTAGCTTTGGGCTTCTTCATGGGAGTGGCAACTTGCTTGCCATTCTTCTTGAAGTTCCCTATCTTTCCCTTACCCTTTTACTTGAAACTATTGGTCTTTTCAACCATCAAACACTTGATGTTATTTCTTGATTTCTACCTTCGCCGATTTCAGCATCGCGGAGAGCTTGGGAATCGTTTTCATCATCCCTTGCATACTATAGTTCGTCACGAAGTTCTAACTTGGTGATAGTGACTAGAGAACTATGCCAATCACTATCTTATCTGGAAGATTAACTCCCACTTGATTCAAGCGATTGTAGTACCCAGACATTCTGAGCATATGCTCACTAGCTGAGCTATTCTCCTCCATCTTGTAGGCAAAGTACTTTGTCAGAGGTCTCATACCTCTTAACACGGGCATGAGTTTGAAATACCAATTTCAACTCTTGGAACATCTCATATGCTCCATGTCGTTCAAAAACATTTTTGAAGTCCCGGTTCTAAGCCGTAAAGCATGGTGCACTAAACTATCAAGTAGTCATCATACCGAGCTTGTCAACCGTTCATAACGTCTGTATCTGCTCCTGCAATAGTTTTGTCACCTAGCGGTGCATCAAGGACATAATTCTTCTGTGCAGCAATGAGGATAATCCTCAAATCACGGACCTAGTCCGCATCATTGCTACTATCATCTTTCAACTTAGTTTTATCTAGGAACGTATCATAAATAAGATGGGGAAGCTATACGCGAGCTATTTATCTACAACATAGATATGCAAATACTATTAGGACTAAGTTCATGATAACTTAAAGCTCAATTAATCATATTACTTAAGAACTCCCACTTAGATAGACATCCCTCTAGTCATCTAAATGATCACGTGATCCATATCAACTAAACCATGTCCGATCATCACGTGAGATGGAGTAGTTTTCAATGGTGAAGATCACTATGTTGATCATATCTACTATATGATTCACGCTCGACCTTTCAGTCTCAGTGTTCCGAGGCCATATCTGCATATGCTAGGCTCGTCAAGTTTAACCCGAGTATTCCGCGTGTGCAAAACTGGCTTGCACCTGTTGTATGTGAACATAGAGCTTATCACACCTGATCATCACATGGTGTCTCGGCATGACGAACTGTAGCAACGGTGCATACTCAGGGAGAACACTCATACCTTGAAATTTAGTGAGGGATCATCTTATAATGCTACCGCCGTACTAAGCAAAATAAGATGCATAAAAGATAAACATCACATGCAATCAAAATACGTGACATGATATGGCCTTCATCAAACTTGTGCCCTTGATCTCCATCTCCAAAGTACTGTCATGATCTCCATCGTCGCCGGCATGACACCATGATCTCCATCATCTTGATATCTATCAACGTGTCGGTCACATGGTTGTCTCACCAACTATTGCTTTTGCAACTATTGCTATCGCATAGCGATAAAGTAAAGCATTATATAGCGCTTGCATCTTATGCAATAAAGAGACAACCATAAGGCTCCTGCCAGTTGCCGATAACTTTAGCAAAACATGATCATCTCATACAACAAATTATATCATGTCTTGACCATATCACATCACAACATGCCCTGCAAAAACAAGTTAGACGTCCTCTACTTTGTTGTTGCAAGTTTTACGTGTCTGCTACGGGCTTCTAGCAAGAACCGTTCTACCTACGCATCAAAATCACAACGATTTTTCGTCAAGTGTGTTGTTTTAACCTTCAACAAGGATCGGGCATAGTCAAACTCGATTCAACTAAAGTTGGAGAAACAGACACCTGCCAGCCACATGTGTGCAAAGCACGTCGGTAGAACCAGTCTCATGAACGCGGTCATGTAATGTCGGTTCGGGCCGCTTCATCCAACAATACCGCCGAATCAAAGTAAGACGTTGCTGGTAAGCAGTATGACTATTATCGCCCACAACTCTTTGTGTTCTACTCGTGCATATAACATCTACGCATAGACCTGGCTCGGATGCCACTGTTGGGGAACGCAGTATTTCAAAAAAATTCCTATGATCATGCAAGATCTATCTAGGTGATGCATAGCAACGAGAGGGGAGTGTGTGTCCATGTACCCTCATAGACCGAAAGCGGAAGCATTTAGTAACACGGTTGATGTATTCGAACGTCTTCGCGATTCAACCGATCCAAGCACCGAATGTATGGCACCTCCGTGTTCAGCACACGTTCAACTCAATGACGTCCCTCGAGCTCTTGATCCAGTTGAGGACGAGGGGGAGTTTCGTCAGCACTACGGCGTGTTGATGGTGATGATGAAGTTACCGGCGCAGGGCTTTGCCTAAGCACTACAACGATATGACCGAGGTGTGTAACCGTGGAGGGAGGCACCACACACGGCTAAGAGAAAACTTGGTGTGCCTTTGGGTGCCCCCTGCCCACGTATATAAAGGAGGGAGGGAGAGAGGCCGGCCCCCTAGGGGCGCGCCAAGAGTATGGAGTCTTACTAGGACTTCCAAGTCCTAGTAGGAATCCCTTTCCTTTTCGGAGTAGGAGAGAAGGAAAAAGGGAAAGAGAGAGGGAGTTGGAAAAGGAAAGGGGGGCGCCGCCCCATTCTCCTAGTGCAATTCAGACCCATGGGGGGCGCCACCTCCCCTTGGCCTGCCTCCTCTTTTCCCGTATGGACCAATAAGGCCCATTACTACTCCCGGTGAATTCCCTTAACTCCCCAATACTCCGAAAAATACTCGAATCACTCGGAACCTTTCCGATATCCGAATATAGCCTTACAATATATGAATCTTTACCTCTCGACCATTTCGAGACTCCTCGTCATGTCCATGATCTCATTCGGGACTCCGAACAAACTTCGGTCATGAAATCACATAACTCATAATACAAATCGTCAATGAATGTTAAGCGTGCGGACCCTACGGGTTCGAGAACTATGTAGACATGACAGAGACACATCTCCGGTCAATAACCAATAGTGGAACCTGGATGCTCATATTGGTTCCTACATATTCTTCGAAGATCTTTATCTGTCAAACCGCATAACAACATACACTGTTCCCTTTGTCATCGGTATGTTACTTACCCGAGATTTGATCGTCGGTATCCACATGCCTAGTTCAATCTCGTTACCGGCAAGTCTCTTTACTCGTTTTGTAATGCGTCATCCTATAACTAACTCATTAGTCACATTCCTTGCAAGGCTTATAGTGATGTGCATTACCGAGAGGGCCCAGAGATACCTTTCTGATACACAGAGTGACAAATCCCAATCTCAATATATGCCAACTCAACAAACACCTTTGGAGACACATGTAGAGCATCTTTATAATCACCCAGTTACGTTGTGATGTTTGATAGAACACAAGGTGTTCCTCCGGTATTCGGGAGTTGCATAATCTCATAGTCAAAGGAACATATATAAGTCATGAAGAAAGCAAATAGCAATAAAACTAAACGATCATTATGCTAAGCTAACAGATGGGTCTTGTCCATCACATCATTCTCTAATGATGTGATCCCATTTATCAAATGATAACACATATCTATGGTTAGGAAACTTAACCATCTTTGTTTGACGAGCTAGTCTAGTAGAGGCTTACTAGGGACACTGTGTTTTGTCTATGTATCCACACATGTATCAAGTTTCCGGTTAATATAATTATAGCATGGATAATAAACCTTTATCATGATATAGGAAATATAAAATAACAACTTTATTATTGCCTCTAGGGCATATTTCCTTCAGTTGCCCTTGGCCGTGTTCGGGTTCTCCATGTTCCGACGAGGCAACAGTTTGCTGGCTTGATGACTAAGGGATTGCCTACTCCTGTCTTCGAGGAGTTTCGGTCCAGTCTCTGTGTCTCCGGCGACGCTTCGACTGCTGGAGGGTGTTGAGTATATATGTGTTGCATGTATTACGTATATTGTGGCCCACCTCCTAGTTATGTATAGTTGAGGTTGAGGCCTACATGTACTTATATATACATGCACCAGCACCCAATCAATACAACGAATATTGCATTACCAAACTATCTCTCTACAATCACCACTGCAACCTCCATCATGATCACCAGTGCATATCAAAAGCACTATGGCCAACCGCGAAGCTTCGGGCTAATGATACGTGAGACAAAAACACTACAAGCTTCCAATGTTAGCGAAGTCGGGGTCATGGGAAGCCACAAAGAAAGAGGAGGAAAGGACGACACACACAAAATGACTCAGATTCCGGGCTACCTTCATTCAAAGGAATTTCATAGAGTTTCTGAGGATTTGGATCATTAGGATTTTGCCTTAATTCTCCAATGTTATTTAACATTATTGCTGACATCTTGGCTATTCTGATTGATCGTCAAGTAGGACGGTCAGATTGTAGGAGTAATGCTACAGCTTGTGGATGGTGGCCTCTCTATTCTGCACTGCTAATGATACAATTCTTTTTATGAAACATGACATGGATAAGGCTCGAAACCTGGAATTGTTGTTTTCAGCATTTAAGCAAATGTCAAGCCTTAAAATTAACTTTAAGTGAATTGTTTTACTTCGGAGAAATCGGTGAGGCAACAATTGAATACGCTGACCTGCTTGGTTGTGCACAGGGGTAACATAAGCCACAACATAATAAAAGCAATGACATCGCGCACCATTGCAGGGCATTGACAACATTAAACAAGCGTGTTTTCCGCACCCGGTTCATGCATTTAGCACACATCCTCCTTGGGGGTTGGCTGAGCGTCTTATCCTTTTGCAATTATGTGCCCAACAAATTCACACCGCTCCACAACACGACACGACGGGTCAAGGACATGCTCACGAAGAGGCACAAGATAAAAAAGGGAGAACCGATAGAAGAGCCGAAGTAACGAAGGGGCCTATGAAGGAAATATGCCCTAGAGGCAATAATAATGTTATTATTTTATTTCCTTATATCATGATAAATGTTTATTATTCATGCTAGAATTGTATTATCCGGAAACATAATACTTGTGTGAATACATAGACAATCTAAATGTCACTAGTATGCCTCTACTTGAGTAGCTCGTTAATCAAAGATGGTTATGTTTCCTAACCATAGACATGTGTTGTCATTTGATTAACGGGATCACATTATTAGGAGTATGATGTGATTGACATGACCCATTCCATTAGCTTAGCACCCGATCATTTAATGTGTTTCTATTGCTTTCTTCATGACTTATACATGTTCCTATGACTATGAGATTATGCAACTCCCATTTGTCGGAGGAACACTTTGTGTGCTACCAAACGTCACAACATAACTGGGTGATTATAAAGGAGCTCTACAGGTGTCTCCAAAGGTACATGTTGGGTTGGCGTATTTTGAGATTAGGATTTGTCACTCTGATTGTCGGAGAGGTATCTCTAGGCCCTCTCGGTAATGCACATCACATAAGCCTTGCAAGCATTGCAACTAATGAGTTAGTTGCGAGATAATGTATTACTAAACGAGTAAAGAGACTTGCCGGTAACGAGATTGAACTAGGTATTGAGATACCAACGATCGAATCTCGGGCAAGTAACATACCGATGACAAAGGGAACAACGTATGTTGTTATGCGGTCTGACCAATAAAGATCTTCATAGAATATGTAGGAGCCAATATGAGCATCCAGGTTCCGCTATTGGTTATTGACCGGAGACGTGTCTCAGTCATGTCTACATTGTTCTCGAACCTGTAGGGTCTGCACGCTTAAGGTTTCGATGACAGTTATATTATGAGTTTATGAGTTTTGATGTACCGAAGTTAGTTCAGAGTCTCGGATGTGATCACGGACATAACGAGGAGTCTCGAAATGGTCGAGACATAAAGATTGATATATTGGACGGCTATATTCGGATACCGGAAGTGTTCCGGGTGATTTAGGATAAAATCGGAGAGCCGGAGGGTTACCGGAACCCTACCGGGAGAAGTAATGGGCCATATGGGCCTTAGTGGAGAGAGAGAGGGGCAGCCAGGGTCGGCCGCGCGCCTCCTCCCCCCTGGTCCAAATTGGACTAGGAGAGGGGGCGGCGCCCCCCTTTCCTTCTCCCTCCCCACTTCCTTCCCCCTCCTAGTAGGAGTCCTACTCCTACTAGGAGGAGGACTCCTCCTTGGCGCTCCTATAGGGCCGACCGGCCTCCTCCCCTTGCTCCTTTATATACTGGGGCAGGGGGCACCCCTAGACACACAAGTTGATCCACGTGATCATATTCTTAGCCGTGTGCGGTGCCCCCTTCCACCATAATCCTCGATAATATTGTAGCGGTGCTTAGGCGAAGCCCTGCGACGGTAGTACATCAAGATCGTTACCACGCCGTCATGCTGACGGAACTCTTCCCCGACACTTTGCTGGATCGGAGTCCGGGGATCGTCATCGAGCTGAACGTGTGCTAAAACTCGAAGGTGCCGTAGTTTCGGTGCTTGATCGGTCGGGCCGTGAAGACGTACGACTACATCAACCGCGTTGTGCTAACGCTTCCACTGTCAGTCTACAAGGGTACGTAGATCACACTCTCCCCTCTCGTTGCTATGCATCACCATGATCTTGCGTGTGCGTAGGAATTTTTTTGAAGTTACTACGTTCCCCAACAGTGGCATCCGAGCCTAGGTTTTATGTGTTGATGTTATATGCACGAGTAGAACACAAGTGAGTTGTGGGAGATATAAGTCATACTGCTTACCAGCATGTCATACTTTGGTTCGGCGGTATTGTTGGACGAAGCGGCCCGGACCGACATTACGCGTACGCTTACGCGAGACCGGTTCTCCCGACGTGCTTTGCACAAAGGTGGCTAGCGGGTGACAGTTTCTCCAACTTTAGTTGAACCGAGTGTGGCTACGCCCGGTCCTTGCGAAGGTTAAAATAGCACCAACTTGACAAACTATCGTTGTGGTTTTGATGCGTAGGTAAGATTGGTTCTTGCTTAAGCCCGTAGCAGCCACGTAAAACTTGCAACAACAAAGTAGAGGACGTCTAACTTGTTTTTGCAGGGCATGTTGTGATGTGATATGGTCAAGACATGATGCTAAAATTTTATTGTATGAGATGATCATGTTTTGTAACCAAGTTATCGGCAACTGGCAGGAGCCATATGGTTGTCGCTTTATTGTATGCAATGCAATTGCGCTGTAATGCTTTACTTTATCACTAAGCGGTAGCGATAGTCGTGGAAGCATAAGATTGGCGAGACGACAACGATGCTACGATGGTGATCAAGGTGTCGCGCCGGTGACGATGGTGATCACAACGGTGCTTCGAAGATGGAGATCACAAGCACAAGATGATGATGGCCATATCATATCACTTATATTGATTGCATGTGATGTTTATCTTTTATGCATCTTATCTTGCTTTGATTGACGGTAGCATTTTAAGATGATCTCTCACTAATTATCAAGAAGTGTTCTCCCTGAGTATGCACCGTTGCGAAAGTTCTTCGTGCTGAGACACCACGTGATGATCGGGTGTGATAGGCTCTACGTTCAAATACAACGGGTGCAAAACAGTTGCACACGCAGAATACTCAGGTTATACTTGACGAGCCAAGCATATACAGATATGGCCTCGGAACACGGAGACCGAAAGGTCGAGCGTGAATCATATAGTAGATATGATCAACATAGTGATGTTCACCAATGAAACTACTCCATCTCACGTGATGATCGGACATGGTTTAATTGATTTGGATCACGTAATCACTTAGAGGATTAGAGGGATGTCTATCTAAGTGGGAGTTCTTTAGTAATATGATTAATTGAACCTAAATTTATCATGAACTTAGTACCTGATAGTATCTTGCTTGTTTATGTTTGATTGTAGATAGATGGCCCGTGTTGTTGTTCCGTTGAATTTTAATGCGTTCCTTGAGAAAGCAAAATTGAAAGATGATGGTAGCAATTACACGGTCTGGGTCTGTAACTTGAGAATTATCCTCATTGCTGCACAGAAAAATTACATCCTGGAAGCACCGCTGGGTGCCAGGCCTGCTGCTGGAGCAACACCAGATGTTATGAACGTCTGGCAGAGCAAAGCTGATGACTACTCGATAGTTCAGTGTGCCATGCTTTACGGCTTAGAATCGGGACTTCAACGACGTTTTGAACGTCATGGAGCATATGAGATGTTCCAGGAGTTGAAGTTAATATTTCAAGCAAATGCCCGGATTGAGAGATATGAAGTCTCCAATAAGTTCTATAGCTGCAAGATGGAGGAGAACAGTTCTGTAAGTGAGCATATACTCAAAATGTCTGGGTATAATAATCACTTGATTCAATTGGGAGTTAATCTTCCAGATGATTGCGTCATTGACAGAATTCTCCAATCACTGCCACCAAGCTACAAGAGCTTCATGATGAACTATAATATGCAAGGGATGAATAAGACTATTCCCGAGCTCTTCGCAATGCTGAAAGCTGCGGAGGTAGAAATCAAGAAGGAGCATCAAGTGTTGATGGTCAACAAGACCACTAGTTTCAAGAAAAAGGGCAAAGGGAAGAAGAAGGGGAACTTCAAAAAGAACAGCAAGCAAGTTGCTACTCAAGAGAAGAAACCCAAACCTGGACCTAAGCCTGAAACTGAGTGCTTCTACTGCAAGCAGACTGGTCACTGGAAGCGGAACTGCCCCAAGTATTTGGCGGATAAGAAGGATGGCAAGGTGAACAAAGGTATATGTGATATACATGTTATTGATGTGTACCTTACTAATGCTCGCAGTAGCACCTGGGTATTTGATACTGGTTCTGTTGCTAACATTTGCAACTCGAAACAGGGACTACGGATTAAGCGAAGATTGGCTAAGGACGAGGTGACGATGCGCGTGGGAAATGGTTCCAAAGTCGATGTGATCGCGGTCGGCACGCTACCTCTACATCTACCTTCGGGATTAGTATTAGACCTAAATAATTGTTATTTGGTGCCAGCGTTAAGCATGAACATTATATCTGGATCTTGTTTGATGCGAGACGGTTATTCATTTAAATCAGAGAATAATGGTTGTTCTATTTATATGAGTAATATCTTTTATGGTCATGCACCCTTAAAGAGTGGTCTATTCTTATTAAATCTCGATAGTAGTGACACACATATTCATAATGTTGAAGCCAAAAGATGCAGAGTTGATAATGATAGTGCAACTTATTTGTGGCACTGCCGTTTGGGTCATATCGGTGTAAAGCGCATGAAGAAACTCCATACTGATGGACTTTTGGAACCACTTGATTATGAATCGCTTGGTACTTGCGAACCGTGCCTTATGGGTAAGATGACAAAAACACCGTTCTCCGGTACTATGGAGAGAGCAACAGATTTGTTGGAAATCATACATACAGATGTATGTGGTCCGATGAATATTGAGGCTCGTGGCGGATATCGTTATTTTCTCACCTTCACAGATGACTTAAGCAGATATGGGTATATCTACTTAATGAAACATAAGTCTGAAACGTTTGAAAAGTTCAAAGAATTTCAGAGTGAAGTTGAAAATCATCGTAACAAGAAAATAAAATTCCTACGATCTGATCGTGGAGGAGAATATTTGAGTTACAAGTTTGGTGCACATTTGAAACAATGCGGAATAGTTTCGCAACTCACGCCACCCGGAACACCACAACATAATGGTGTGTCCGAACGTCGTAATCGTACTTTACTTGATATGGTGCGATCTATGATGTCTCTTACTGATTTACCGCTATCATTTTGGGGTTATGCTCTAGAGACGGCCGCATTCACGTTAAATAGGGCACCATCAAAATCCGTTGAGACGACGCCTTATGAACTGTGGTTTGGCAAGAAACCAAAGTTGTCGTTTCTAAAAGTTTGGGGTTGAGATGCTTATGTGAAAAAGCTTCAACCTGATAAGCTCGAACCCAAATCGGAGAAATGTGTCTTCATAGGATATCCAAAGGAAACTATTGGATACACCTTCTATCACAGATCCGAAGGCAAAACTTTTGTTGCTAAATTCGGAAACTTTCTAGAGAAGGAGTTTCTCTCGAAAGAAGTGAGTGGGAGGAAAGTAGAACTTGATGAGGTAACTGTACCTGCTCCCTTATTGGAAAGTAGTACATCACAAAAACCAGTTTCTGTGACACCTACACCAATTAGTGAGGAAGCTAATGATGATGATCATGAAACTTCAGAACAAGATACTACTGAACCTCGTAGATCAACCAGAGTAAGATCCGCACCAGAGTGGTACGGTAATCCTGTTCTGGAAGTCATGCTACTAGATCATGATGAACCTACGAACTATGGAGAAGCGATGGTGAGCCCAGATTCCGCAAAATGGCTTGAAGCCATGAAATCTGAGATGGGATCCATGTATGAGAACAAAGTATGGACTTTGGTTGACTTGCCCAATGATCGGCAAGCAATTGAGAATAAATGGATCTTCAAGAAGAAGACTGACGCTGACGGTAATGTTACTGTCTACAAAGCTCGACTTGTCGCAAAAGGTTTTCGACAAGTTCAAGGGATTGACTACGATGAGACCTTCTCACCCGTAGCGATGCTTAAGTCTGTCCGAATCATGTTAGCAATTGCCGCATTTTATGATTATGAAATTTGGCAGATGGATGTCAAAACTGCATTCCTGAATGGATTTCTGGAAGAAGAGTTGTATATGATGCAACCGGAAGGTTTTGTCGATCCAAAGGGAGCTAACAAAGTGTGCAAGCTCCAGCGATCCATTTATGGACTGGTGCAAGCCTCTCGGAGTTGGAATAAACGCTTTGATAGTGTGATCAAAGCATTTGGTTTTGTACAGACTTTTGGAGAAGCCTGTATTTACAAGAAAGTGAGTGGGAGCTCTGTAGCATTTCTGATATTATATGTAGATGACATATTACTAATCGGAAATGATATAGAATTTCTGGATAGCATAAAGGGATACTTGAATAAGAGTTTTTCAATGAAAGACCTCGGTGAAGCTGCTTACATATTGGGCATTAAGATCTATAGAGACAGATCAAGACGCTTAATTGGACTTTCACAAAGCACATACCTTGACAAAGTTTTGAAAAAGTTCAAAATGGATCAAGCAAAGAAAGGATTCTTGCCTGTGTTACAAGGTGTGAAATTGAGTAAGACTCAATGCCCGACCAATGCAGAAGATAGAGAGAAAATGAAAGATGTTCCCTATGCTTCAGCCATAGGCTCTATCATGTATGCAATGCTGTGTACCAGACCTGATGTGTGTCTTGCTATAAGTCTAGCAGGGAGGTACCAAAGTAATCCAGGAGTGGATCACTGGACAGCGGTCAAGAACATCCTGAAATACCTGAAAAGGACTAAGGATATGTTTCTCATATATGGAGGTGACAAAGAGCTCATCGTAAATGGTTACGTTGATGCAAGCTTTGACACTGATCCGGACGATTCTAAATCGCAAACCGGATACGTGTTTACATTAAACGGTGGAGCTGTCAGTTGGTGCAGTTCTAAACAAAGCGTTGTGGCGGGATCTACATGTGAAGCGGAGTACATAGCTGCTTCGGAAGCAGCAAACGAAGGAGTCTGGATGAAGGAGTTCATATCCGATCTAGGTGTCATACCTAGTGCATCGGGTCCAATGAAAATCTTTTGTGACAATACTGGTGCAATTGCCTTGGCAAAGGAATCCAGATTTCACAAGAGAACCAAGCACATCAAGAGACGCTTCAATTCCATCCGGGATCTAGTCCAGGTGGGAGACATAGAGATTTGCAAGATACATACGGATCTGAATGTTGCAGACCCGTTGACTAAGCCTCTTCCACGAGCAAAACATGATCAGCACCAAAGCTCCATGGGTGTTAGAATCATTACTGTGTAATCTAGATTATTGACTCTAGTGCAAGTGGGAGACTGAAGGAAATATGCCCTAGAGGCAATAATAATGTTATTATTTTATTTCCTTATATCATGATAAATGTTTATTATTCATGCTAGAATTGTATTATCCGGAAACATAATACTTGTGTGAATACATAGACAAACTAAACGTCACTAGTATGCCTCTACTTGACTAGCTCGTTAATCAAAGATGGTTATGTTTCCTAACCATAGACATGTGTTGTCATTTGATTAACGGGATCACATTATTAGGAGTATGATGTGATTGACATGACCCATTCCATTAGCTTAGCACCCGATCGTTTAGTGTGTTGCTATTGCTTTCTTCATGACTTATACATGTTCCTATGACTATGAGATTATGCAACTCCCGTTTGCCGGAGGAACACTTTGTGTGCTACCAAACGTCACAACATAACTGGGTGATTATAAAGGAGCTCTACAGGTGTCTCCAAAGGTACATGTTGGGTTGGCGTATTTCGAGATTAGGATTTGTCACTCCGATTGTCGGAGAGGTATCTCTGGGCCCTCTCGGTAATGCACATCACATAAGCCTTGCAAGCATTGCAACTAATGAGTTAGTTGCGAGATAATGTATTATGAAATGAGTAAAGAGACTTGCTGGTAATGAGATTGAACTAGGTATTGAGATACCGATGATCGAATCTCGGGCAAGTAACATACCGATGACAAAGGGAACAACGTATGTTGTTATGCGGTCTGACCGATAAAGATCTTCGTAGAATATGTAGGAGCCAATATGAGCATCCAGGTTCCGCTATTGGTTATTGACCGGAGACGTGTCTCAGTCATGTCTACATTGTTCTCGAACCCATAGGGTCCGCACGCTTAAGGTTTCGATGACAGTTATATTATGAGTTTATGAGTTTTGATGTACCGAAGTTAGTTCGGAGTCCCGGATGTGATCACGGACATAACGAGGAGTCTCGAAATGGTCGAGACATAAAGATTTATATATTGGACGGCTATATTCGGATACCGGAAGTGTTCCGGGTGATTTAGGAGAAAATCGGAGAGCCGGAGGGTTACCGGAACCCTACCAGGAGAAGTAATGGGCCATATGGGCCTTAGTGGAGAGAGAGAGGGGCAGCCAGGGTGGGCCGCGCGCCACCTCTCCCCTGGTCTGGATTGGACTAGGAGAGGGTTGCGGCGCCCCCCTTTCCTTCTCCCTCCCCACTTCCTTCCCCCTCCTAGTAGGAGTCCTACTCCTAGTAGGAGGAGGACTCCTCCTTGGCGCGCCTATAGGGCCGACCGGCCTCCTCCCCTTGCTCCTTTATATACGGGGGCAGGGGGCACCCCTAGACACACAAATTGATCCACATGATCATATTCTTAGCCGTGTGCGGTGCCCCCTTCCACCATAATCCTCGATAATATTGTAGCGGTGCTTAGGCGAAGCCCTGCGACGGTAGTACATCAAGATCCTTACCATGCCGTCGTGCTGATGGAACTCTTCCCCGACACATTGCTGGATCGAAGTCCGGGGATCGTCATCGAGCTGAACGTGTGCTAAAACTTGGAGGTGCCGTAGTTTCGGTGCTTGATCGGTCGGGCCGTGAAGACGTACGACTACATCAACCGCGTTGTGCTAACGCTTTCGCTGTCGGTCTACAAGGGTATGTAGATCACACTCTCCCCTCTCATTTCTATGCATTACCATGATCTTGCGTGTGCGTAGGAATTTTTTTGAAATTACTACGTTCCCCAACAGCCTAAATAATGACAAGAAACAAACGAAGCAAATAACTTCCAACTACCCCTAAAAGTCCTAAAAGTTGCTCCGCGTTACATGGATTGCCGTTGCCATCGTCGAAGAGATCTGGGCGCTCGAAAGGTGGAGAAAAAGCTCCACTTCCCGTGGCAAGGCACCATTTTTATGCTATAGCAGGGGTTTAGGGATCACCCAGCGATGGCACTGTAGGACATTTTTGCCGCGGTACCCGTCGTCCTCACTGACCTCCATGGCGACGACCTCTCCGATGCCCTGGTGGCTCAGCTGCTGCCCGTTGCTACACCAGAGAATGACCACCTCGAGGTTGTGCTTGGCAACGACAAGAGCAACACGGAGAGAGGGAACCCATTGTGCGATGCATGGTACGTGCGGCTTAAAAATAGCTAATTTAAATTAAAACACAACCAGCCTAAAGAAAAGACCAAAATGCCCTCAGAACCTCCCGAGTCGGCACACCCCAAGTCACCTCGGGTGAGAAACGCGCTGCACGTGCCTACCCGCCTCACGCAAACGTAACAACCCAGCAAAGCTGACGTGCGTCGGGCGCCCATGCATGCCGGGGTCGATCGAATGACACAAGCCGACTCTACTGTGAATGAAACACCAAACTAGTGACAGCGGGTCATGCACCACTAACTACGGGGATCCGGGTGCGAGCTGGCGCGTGGCAGCATGTGGGTGCAACACACAACCCACCTATCGCGACTTAGACTAGCCTGATGAGTAGCATGTAGCTGACAAGCAGGCCCGGCTCGCTCATCGGGCAATCCAAATCGCGAAAAACACTCTTTTGCAAGTGCGCCCGAAGCCGCCCAATGACGGTGGCCCTAGACGTGCACATGGTCCACCCATCATGGACCGCCCAACCAGGCAGACGCGCCCCAAAGTGCGGTGCGCACGACTCGCAACCCTCCTATCATGACCGGACCAGTCCAACGAGGGGGTGTACGCCAGCAAAGCAAGCTTGTCGCGCACGTGAAAGGGCTTCATCGAGCGTCGCTGAACCCGCCTAATGACGGTGGCCTCGGGGAAGTTCACAGTCCACTAGTCATGGATCACCTAGCGAGGTCATTTGGGCGCGCGCCGTCCAAACTGATCGGACGGCTCGGAGAACCCTTGCAAGATCCCCGCCGTAAGCCACCGCTTAACGGACGGCGTAGAGGCCCTGTTCACTCTCGACAATTCCAGGGAGACGGGTACTGCAACATCTTTTATAGTAGTATAATTTAAGCATTCGTCGTGTTATTCGATCCAAACTTCCCTAGCAAGCTTAATATTGATGATCAATTTATATGAAGACCAGACAGTAAAGATGACACCTGCTCCTCATGCCAAGCCAGAAGTTCTCTACTTCTTTTTGACAATAAGTCCTCTACTTTCCTAGTGAGAGCTCCTTCCCAGCGCCTTAAGCGCCAGGGAAGGAAGCTAGTGCTCACGTGACTGCCTCATGGGCCAGCCCAACAAGGAGACAAATGTTTGCTCGTGACGCACCAGTTTTCCCTTTCGCTGGCCACTCAGTTCGTGGTTGACACATCCATAGTTTTACTGCTGGCTTTCGAGAAAATGAGATTAATTAAAAAATCAAGAATCCAAAACAAAAGCTCATGAATTCAAAATAATTCACATGGTCAAAAAAAGTTCACGGATTTGAAAAATGTTCACGGTATTCAAAAGAAGTCCAGGAACTCAAAAAGTTCACGAGTTTTAAAAAATCATGGGATTTTAAAAAAGGTTCATACATTTGAAAAAAATTCACAGGATTCAAAAAATATTTGCTAATTTGAAAAGAGTTCATGAATTCAAAAAATTCTACAAGTTGAAAAAAAAATTCATGGGATTATAAAAAAAATCATAAGATTCAACAAAGTTCATGAACTCAAAAGAGTTCACGAGTTCAAAAAGAGTTTGGCATCTATCTATCTATCTATCTACTACCCCTATAAAAGCACGAGAGAGCGGAGAACCAAATCATCCTATCCATCGAAACCTGCAATCCGATGGTCTACATCCCCCTAGCATCCTAAACATGTTTTATGCTTTAATTACCCACCGTGCCATTGGGTTAATCCATCGATTTGACCCCGCTGCCGTTCGAAAAAAACTGCCAACAACGCACCCACGCACGCATGCCCCCGCACGACCTCTCGCCCCCTCCTCATCCTCCCATCCGACGCCACAGCGTGAGCGGGGACGCCGTTCCCCGATCCTCCCGCACCCGCGTCGTTCGTCCCCCCCCCCCCCCCCGTCCTCCCTGCGTCGTCGGCGCCCGCCATTTTCTCCTCCCGTGTCTCCTGCCGCTTGCCCCACATCATGGTGCGCCATGGGTGCCATCCAGATCAAGCACGGGGCACGGGCATGATAGGTGTCGCGCTCCCTTCCCTGCACCGCTCTGCTGAGCTCGAATCGTCTGCCCGTGGCCGCAATTTCCAGGCATCTTCTGCTTCTTCTTGCTTTGGATCCCTAGCTAGCGAGTCCGTTTCTTCCTCTGAATTTCTCTGCATTCACTAGCAAGCAACACTTTGATTTAGCTGTAGCCAATTCAGACGGTGGGTGGTACAGATCGCTAGCTAGCCGAGTCTGCCTGTTCCTCTGAATTTATCCTCATTTACTAGCGAGATATAGTGTGATTCTAGAAAAACGTATTAACGAGATGAAGCTTGTGATTTCTGAAGTAAACAATACCGGCTAGATTTTACTCCAATTTTTTGTGCAAATTTCATTTTGATACATGTAGAGCAGTGGCGACAGCTCGGATGCAACAGGCTTGGCCTGCATCAACAGCGGCGGGGTCCATCTCCTCCCTCGAGCAGCGGTGGTGGCATGGGACACAGCATGCTCGACCGCGAAGGTGGATTTCTCTAGTGGGGCATTTTAAAATGCCGATGTACCAACGAATCCTCGCCTCTGTTCCTCGACCTCGCGTCCGGGACGCATATGCCCCTGCGGCCGTTCCTCCTCGTGGTCAGTGACGCAAAGCCGAGGACACATAAGTCGCTACCGTTGTTCCTCTATGTGATGGTGATACACACGGCATAGCATCTCCCTGATCCTATACTCCGTGCCTTGTTCATCCATATATGATCTTATTTTGTTTCTGTTTTTTTGCTAGATTTAACATTGGCCTTTGTTCAAATCCTATTCAGGTTGAACCATAGAAAGCGAGCACACAAAGCTGCATAGGCAACCAGTCCAAAGGAATCAGTAAGGTAATGTGTTTCTGATACATCTCCGTCGTATCTATAATTTTTTATTGTTCCATGCCAATATTATTCAACTTTTATATACTTTTGGCAACTTTTTACACTATTTTTAGGACTAACATATTGATCCAGTGCCCAGTGCCAGTTCCTGTTTGTTGCATGTTTTATGTTTCACAGAAACCCCATATCAAACGGAATCCAAACGGGATAAAAACGGACGGAGAATATTTGGATAATTCCGGAAGAAAAATCCACGCGAGACGGTGCCCGAGGGAGGCACGAGGCAGGGGGCGCGCCCCACCCCCTGGGTGCGCCCCTGACCCTCGTGGGCTCCCCGTAAGGCGGTTGATGCCCTTCTTCGGCCGCAAGAAAGCTAATTTTTGGGGAAAACACTGCGAAGATTTCAGTCCAATCGGAGTTACGGATCTCCATATATATACGAAACGGTGAAAGGGCAGAAGAGGAGAACACAGAAACAGAGAGAGACAGAGAGACAAATCCAATCTCGGAGGGACTCTCACCCCTCCCATGCCATGGAGACCAAGAACCAGAGGGGAAACCCTTCTCCCATCTAGGGAGGAGGTCAAGGAAGAAGAAGAAGGAGGGGGGCTCTCCCCCCCTCGCTTCCGGTGGCACCGGAGTGCCACCGGGGCCATCATCATCACCGCAATCTTCACCAACAACTTCACCGCCATCATCACCAACTCTTCCCCCCCTCTATGCAGCGGTGTAACCTCTCTCTTACCCGCTGTAATCTCTACTTAAACATGGTGCTCAACGCAATATATTATTTCCCAATGATGTATGGCTATCCTATGATGTTTGAGTAGACCCGTTTTGTCCTATGGGTTATTTGATGATCGTGATTGGTTTGAGTTGCATGTTTTATTATTGGTGTTGTCATATGGTGCTCTCCGTGTCGCGCAAGCGTGAGGGATCCCCGTTGTAGGATTTGCAATATGTTCATGATTTGCTTATGGTGGGTGGCGTGAGTGACAGAAGCACAGACCCGAGTAAGTAGGTTGTTTGTGTATGGGATAAAGAGGACTTGATACTTTAATGTTATGGTTGGGTTTTACCTTAATGATCTTTAGTAGTTGCGGATGCTTGCTAGAGTTCCAATCATAAGTGCATATGATCCAAGTAGATAAAGTATGTTAGCTTATGCCTCTCCCTCATATAAAATTGCAATAATGATTACCGGTCTAGTTATCGATTGCCTAGGGACAAATAAATTTCTCGTAACAACAAGCTCTCTACTAAAACTAATTTAGTTGTGTCTTTATCTAAACAGCCCCTAGTTTTTATTTACGTGCTCTTTATTATCTTGCAAACCTATCCAAAAACACCTACAAAGTACTTCTAGTTTCATACTTGTTCTAGATAAAGCGAACGTCCAGCGTGCGTAGAGTTGTATCGGTGGTCGATAGAACTTGAGGGAATATTTGTTCTACCTTTAGCTCCTCATTGGGTTCGACACTCTTACTTATCGAAAGAGGCTACAATTGATCCCCTATACTTGTGGGTTATCAGTTTCCAGTCTTCCTAAAATAAATGAAGTAATAGTGTGATTAACATTAATATTGATGTTCCCCCTCTTCTATATACAATGATATGCACACTCGTGCGTATTTGAGAAAAAACACTAACAATGATTAAAGTTCCAGTTCCCTGACAATGTCAAGTGCCGCTGCAAAGAAATGTCGCCGGTAACAATGATTAAAGTTCCAGTTCCCTGATAGTGTATCTTACCACATTCAAATTTGGTAGTTGTAATTGGAGAAATGGAGTCTGAGGATGGTGTGGCTTGTGCATTATTCCCTTTCCCACTCATGATTTTGCTGGTCAAACTAGGGATGTGATCAAGAAGGTGGGGAAGCAACATAGTTTTAGTTTCCCACTCATGATTTTGCTGGTCAAACATGGGATGTGATCAAGAAGGTGGGGAAGCAACATAGTTTTAGTGGCGGTTGTCGGTGTCAAAACCGGCGGATCTTGGGTAGGGGGTCCCGAACTGTGCGTCTAGGCCGGATGGTAACAGGAGGCAGGGGACACGATGTTTTACCCAGGTTCGGGCCCTCTTGATGGAGGTAAAACCCTATGTCTTGCTTGATTAATATTGATGATATCGGTAGTACAAGAGTAGATCTACCACGAGATCAAAGAGGCTAAACCCTAGAAGCTAGCCTATGGTATGATTGTCTGTTCCTACGGACTAAAACCCTCCGGTTTATATAGACACCAGAGAGGGCTAGGGTTACACAGAGTCAATTACAATGGTAGGAGATCTACATATCCGTATTGCCAAACTTGCCTTCCACGCTAAGGAAAGTCCCTTCCGGACACGGGACGAAGTCTTCAATCTTGTATCTTCATAGTCCAGGAGTCCGGCCGAAGGTATAGTCCGGCTATCCGGACACCCCCTAATCCAGGACTCCCTCAGTAGCCCCCGAACCAGGCTTCAATGACGATGAGTCTGGCGCGCAAATTGTCTTCGGCATTGCAAGGCGGGTTGTCCTCCAAATTCCGTGTACCTGTTGAATAGTGTCCGGTTTCTTGTAAATGTAGTGCTCCTTGGCTTCTACGCCCAATAATGGCCGTCTTCCACGTGTCAAACGAATACGAAAAGTCAGGGTGTTTTTTTATATTTACACCCCTAGCCGCGTGAATGAGCCGCCTATTTAAGGGGACGAGGATTTAGATCCAAACCACACCTTCTCCCCTCCGCGAGTATTCATCAGAGCGTATCTGACAGAGCTCCATTCTATCATGGTCGGCCGCCGCAGCTCCTCCTCTCGCCCTTCCAGCCCTCATCCTGGAGATTGGAAGAGGTGCTCCATCCCGCACAGCGAGCTAGTGATGCTCCAGACCAAGGGATTTCTCCCCCCAGCCTATATGGTCCCGGTTCGAGCCGGACTTGCCACCTATAATGGCGGAGAGCAAGCGGAGAGCGCCCCCAATCCCTCCAAAGGAGAGCGGGTATGCCTTGTCCCTTACTTAATAAGAGGGCTCGGATTTCCAATTCATCCATTTCTCCGGGGGCGCCTGGAGTTCTATGGCCTCCAGCTGCACAACCTCACGCCTGCCTCCATATTGCATATCGCGGGCTTCGTAGCCCTTTGCGAGCTGTTTTTGGGCTGCGAGGCTCATTTCGTGCTATGGAAAAGGCTATTCTGCCTTGTGCCCCGTTCTCAGAAGGGGTCAATATATCAAGTGGGCGGAGCCGAAGTGTGGCGCATCACCGGGACCGGATATCTATCCGGAACCCCAAAGAAGGCATATGAGGACTGGCCTTTGGAATGTTTTTATATAGAGGACATCCCGCTGCCGGATCCTGTCCGGATCGGCCTCCCTGAGTTCGATAGTGCTCCCCTAAAGAAGCGCCTAAGCTGACGTCCACGGAGCCCTCAGAGGGAAAGCGACAAGGACGTTCTTTACCTGATGGGCCGGATAAGATTGTTAGCCCATTCCGAACTGACCATGATCGGGGTCATGGCCGCATGCATCATGCGAGGGGTGCAGCCGCTCCAGTATAGAGGCCACCCCATGTGGGACTTCAACGGGGAGGACGACGCCACCCGCCACGGCCGTAAGGGGCCGGATTCGGCTGCCGCTCTAATAAAGACCTTGTCCGCTTTGTACAAGGGAGAAGAGGAGGAATTTCTCCGCATCAACCCACGGGGTGGATTTTCTATGTATAATCCCCCAAGTTGGGTAAGTGGACACTTTTACCTGCCCATCCGTTTTATATTCCCACCGTTAAATATTCAGTCTAACGACTTCAACGCAGGAACTGCGCCAGGCTGTTAAAGAAATAAACAGCCCTCCTCCACAACCCGAGGATCCGAGACGGTTCCTTGACCCGGCCTCTCAAGAGGATCCGGACTTATCTGTGGAGCTGATTGATGGGGTGTTTCATCAATTGAGTAAGGACAACGCCTTGGTGGCCATTATGGCCGATTACCCAGGGCTACTCCCAGCCTCACAGGTAACTGAGACCGAAGTCCCAGCACTTTGAAAAGGGATATATCCTCGCGTGTTTTCGATTGCCGTATGACAACCGTGTTTTGCAGGGGAGGTCCTTGAGACGGGAGGCCGAGCCTGCGGCGACTAGCCAACAAGGGGCGGCAAGGCCCCGCGGGCTGAAAAGAAGTGCGGTCCGGACTGAGATGCCGGCGCAAAGGTATAGCACGCCATATTATTCCCAGGTGTTATTCCTTCGAGGCATATTAACACTCGTGCTTTCTTCAGGACGAAGAGACCTCGCCGGACTATATCCGGAGAGGTTGCTAATCGCGCCTCCACCAGCCAGGCTCCAAAGCCTGGTCCGAAAGCGGAGGCGAACACAAGGCGTGCACCGGATGCTCCTCCGATAGAGGATGCGGACAGGCTATCTGCCACCAATTCTGAGGTGGAGAGTGCCATGAACCACAGGCGTCGCTGGATAGTTCTTCGCGACGCTTGTTTCTCCCAAGAGGCATTGGCTGCCTTCAATTTGGGAGATGCGTACCTCCGTGGTGCTCAAAATGGTCTAGCCAGAGCCACGGAGCAGTATGTAAAAGACATACTGGTAAGAAAATTTTGGTAATTATATATATACCAGTAGCCCCCGAGACTTGAAACAGTTATAATAACTGATTTAAGGATCATTTGTTATGCAGGTTCTTACAGAAAAGAATACCCTACTGTCCCAGGAGCTGGAAGAGTGTAAAGCCCAACTTGAGGCCGCACTAGCCGCGGCAGGGGAGCCCAAGGAGACCCCCTCTGGTAATATAAGCTTCGAAAGATGAGTATTTTGCAAAGTGCGGCGTGGGTGCGAATCTGACAAATGAAATTGCAGATGGCGCCGGATTAAATCCGGAAAAGCAACAACTCCTACGCCAGCTGAAGGCTGGTGAGAGTGTGCTGACAAAGGTGAGGCGGGAGAAGAATGATCTCCAAGATGCCAACACCAAGCTGGGCGTTGAACTGAAGGATGTTCGTGCTCAGCTGTTGGACTCTGTTAAGGAGAATCAGCGGCTTCGACGCGTCATATTTAGTAAGTGCTTAAACGAACTTTGAAAAAAGAGTTCGGCGAGGAAGTCGACTAACAGAGTAATGTCTGTAGGTATGCTAACAGGTCGTCCTGCAGAGGAAATGCCCGGTTCTACGGGTGACCTTCTTCCCGAGCTCTCACAACTGCACGAGCGAGTTCGGCAGGTGATGCAAGGCGTCGCCCAGGCCTTGTGGCCATCCGTCTCCATGCCCGAAGGCCTTGGAGAGCTTGTAGAGAAGCTGAAGGGAGCGCGGCGGCGCTTCCGATTGTGGAAGATGTCGGCCTGCCGTCAAGGCGCCAGGGAGGCCTGGGCCATGGTGAAGACGCGGTACACGAAGGCTGACCCAAACCACATGGCCGAGGTCGGACCCGTGGGGCCCGATGGGAAGGAGATCCCTGTGAGCTTAGTATACGGCCAAGTAGAATTGGCCGCAAAGTATTCCCAACAGGACTGTAAGCTAGACAGCCTGTTAGATGGTATTGAAGAGGAATACAATCAGTCAGATTGACTATGTAATTTTAATTGACATGTGTAATGCCTTCTAGCCGGATTGTAGATCGTTTGTCATGGCCGACCTTTTCGCTTCAACCTCGGGACCTGACGGTCCGGAGTGTGTCCGAATACCCTCGCGGTTATATAAGAACCGGGGTATGCATGGAGACCAGGCGTAGGGGTCATTAGTGCTTGAACAGACAAGTGCCCAACTAGTTATGTTATATTACATGGTTAGTAAGAAACATCTTCCAGGGAGAATAGTTCCGTTAGGGGTTCCTTTCCCTGGGAGGCATGCCCTAAAGTGCATGTCCATTCTGCGAAAAGAGACGCAGGAAAAACATCTGGGGGCGTATAGATAAATAAGTGAAAAAAGATCATCTTTAGTTCACCGACCGAATATTCCCTTAAGAACGCTAGCTTTCGGCTTCACCCAGTCTGAGGTACACATCCGGCTGACCCGGCAGTAACAATCGCAGAGGTGCTCCCTTTACCACCTAGCCGAACAATCGGGAACGTAGGGGTAAGCACAGGAGCCAGGCAACCCAGCTTGGCCAAAACTTAAGTCATATCGATGCATATAATGGTGAATAAAAGGTACATGCGGAAGTGTGACACATGTGTTGGGCATGAAGCCCGTATAAATAAGCTTCTGTTTAAAGAAGCCCCCAGGTTTAATGAGCGCGGATAGCGCGTCACTTTATGAGCCTTTAAAGGCTATAAGAGAGAGAGAGGAGAAGGAGAGAAATGTAAGACAGAAAGTATATAAAAAATGGACAGAGGAAGGAGACGAACACAGAGTCCGGCGCTAGGCATAGAATCTTCGGAGACGGGCTGCGTTCCATGGGTTCGGCTCGAGTCGGTTATCCGATGCATCTCGCAGGCGGTACGCTCCACCAGTCAGGACTTGGTCAATTATGAAGGGACCTTCCCACTTGGGCTTGAGTTTGTCCTTTTTCTTGTCTGGCAGGCGTAGAACTAATTCGCCAACGTTGTAATTTTTGGCCCGTACTTCTCTGCTTTGGTATCTTCGAGCCTGCTGTTGATAGAATGCGGAACGGGCTTTTGCCACGTCACGCTCTTCCTCCAAGGCGTCCAAACTGTCCTGCCGATCGAGCTCAGCTTCTCTTTCTTCGTACATGCGCACTCGAGGTGAGTCATGAATTATGTCGCAGGGCAAAACTGCCTCTGCGGCATACACCATGAAGAATGGTCTGTATCCGGTGGTGCGATTCGGCGTGGTCCGGAGCCCCCAGAGTACGAAGTCGAGCTCCTCTACCCAGTGCATATTAGATTCCTTAAGGGACCGCACTAATCTGGGTTTGATGCCGCTCATGATAAGACCATTTGCATGTTCGACCTGGCCGTTAGTTTGTGGGTGATAGACGGAAGCATAATCGAGCTTGATGCCCATGTTTTTGCACCAGAGTTTTACCTCGTCGGCCGTAAAGTTCGTGCCGTTATCAGTGATGATGCTGTGGGGGACGCCATAACGGTGTACAACCCTGGATATAAAGTCTATCACCAGTCCGGATTCGGCCGTCTTAACAGGCTTGGCTTCTATCCATTTGGTGAACTTATCCACCATGACCAGTAAGTATTTTTTCTTGTGGGTTCCGCCTTTAAGGGGTCCAACCATGTCAAGTCCCCAGACCACAAAGGGCCAAGTGATGGGGATAGTTTGGAGGGAGGTGGGTGGCATATGGCTTTGGTTTGCAAAAAGCTGGCAACCGGCGCATCGTTGGACTAAGTCCTGGGCGTCTGCCCGGGCCGTCGGCCAATAAAAGTCTGTACGGAAGGCCTTGCCTACAAGGGGCCGAGCTGCAGTGTGATGACCGCCGAGTCCGGCATGAATTTCAGCCAGGAGGTTCCGCCCTTCCTCTTCGGAGATGCACCTTTGAAGTACTCCGGTAGTGCTTTTCTTATAAAGCTCTCCCTCGTGGACTTTGTAGGCTTTGGATCGCCGCACTATGCAGCGTGCCTCATTTTGGTCCTCGGGGAGTTCCTGCCTAGTAAGGTAGGCGAGGAATGGTTCTGTCCACGGGGCGATGACGACCATTATTACGTGGGCTGAAGGTGTTATTTCATTGGCAGAGCCTCCAATTATGTCAGAGTGTTCGGTGTCGGGCAGTGCGGTTGGGTCCGGGCTGTTATTGCCGGGTTCCCCTTCCCATACTACGGATGGCTTGAACAGCCTTTCCAAGAAGATGTTGGGGGGGACTACATCGCGTTTTGCGCCGATGCGTGCCAGGACATCTGCCGCCTGATTATTTTCCCGGGCTATATGGTGAAATTCGAGCCCTTCGAACCGAGCTGACATTTTTAGGACGGCGTTGCGATAAGCTGCCATTTTTGGATCCTTGGCATCAAAGTCTCCATTTATTTGGGATATTGCGAGGTTCGAGTCCCCGCGCACCTCTAGGCGTTGAATGCCCATGGATACTGCCATCCGGAGACCATGTAAAAGGGCCTCATATTCGGCTGCATTGTTGGAGTCTGTGTACATTATCTGGAGTACGTATTGAACTGTGTCTCCTGTGGGGGACGTCAAAACGACGCCAGCCCCTAGACCGGCCAACATTTTGGAGCCGTCGAAGTGCATGACCCAGTTTGAATATGTGTCGTACTCTTTAGGGAGTTCGGCCTCCGTCCATTCTGCGACGAAGTCGGCCAAAACTTGCGACTTGATAGCTCGCCGTGGCTTGTAAGTTATGTCGAACGGGAGGAGCTCAATGGCCCATTTTGCAATCCGGCCCGTCGCGTCGCGGTTGTTTATAATATCGTTAAGTGGCACTTCCGAGGCTACTGTTATTGAACACTCTTGAAAGTAGTGTCGCAGCTTCCGGGATGCCATAAATACCGCGTACGCAATCTTTTGATAATGCGGGTACCGTGACTTGCACGGAGTAAGGACAGTGGACACATAGTAGACCGGCTTTTGAAGGGGGAATTTGTGTCCGTCCGTTTCTCGTTCGACGACGAGCACTGCGCTTACGACCTGATGGGTTGCTGCAATGTATAATAGCATTGGTTCGCCAATGTTTGGCGCGGCCAGGACTGGGTTTGTTGCCAAGATGGCTTTTATTTCGTCGAGTCCGGCCGTGGCTGCATCCGTCCACTCGAAGTGTTCGGTGCGCCGAAGGAGGCGGTAAAGGGGTAGGGCCTTTTCTCCTAAGCGGGAGATAAAGCGGCTTAGAGCCGCCACGCATCCGGTTAATTTTTGTATTTGTTTGAGGTCCTTCGGGATATCCAATTGTGACAGAGCTCGGATCTTGGCTGGATTTGCTTCAATTCCTCTACCGGATACAATGAAGCCCAAGAGCTTTCCGGCTGGAACGCCGAAAACGCATTTTTCCGGGTTGAGCTTGATGTCGTATGTTCGGAGGTTATCGAATGTTAGCCTCAAGTCGTCTACTAGAGATTCGACATGTCTTGTTTTAACGACCACATCATCTACGTATGCCTCCACTGTTTTGCCGATCTGGTTTGCCAGACATGTCTGAATCATGCGCTGATATGTTGCGCCGGCGTTTTTGAGCCCGAAGGGCATTGTGTTGAAGCAGAATGGGCCGTATGGTGTGATGAATGCCGTTGCGGCTTGGTCTGACTCTGCCATCTTTATTTGATGGTAGCCGGAGTATGCGTCGAGGAAACACAACGAATCGTGTCCTGCGGTAGCGTCGATAATTTGATCGATGCGGGGGAGAGGGAAGGGATCCTTTGGGCAAGCCTTGTTAAGGTCTTTGAAATCAACGCACAGGCGCCAGGATTTGTCCTTCTTTGGTACCATCACCAGGTTTGCTAGCCAGTCCGGGTGTTTTATATCTTTGATGAATCCGGCCTCCAATAGCTTGGCTAGTTCCTCTCCCATGGCCTGTCTCTTAGGTTCGGAAAAACGCCGAAGAGCCTGTTTGACTGGCTTGAATCCTTTTAGGATATTTAAGCTGTGTTCGGCCAGCCTGCGTGGGATTCCTGGCATGTCTGAAGGGTGCCAGGCGAAAATGTCCCAGTTCTCTCGTAGGAACTCTCGCAGTGCGGCGTCTACATCAGGGTTTAACTGTGCCCCGATGGAAGCTGTTTTATTGGGGTCCGTTGGATGGACCTGGAATTTGACTATTTCGTCCGCCGGTTTAAAGGAGGTGGACTTGGATCTTTTATCGAGTATCACATCGTCCCTATTCACCGTGGAGCGCAGCGCAGTCAGTTCCTCAGCCGCTAGGGCTTCGGATAGCGCCTCGAGGGCCAGTGCGGCTGTCTTGTTTTCGGCGCGGAGTGCTATGTCCGGATCACTAGCGAGAGTGATGATTCCGTTAGGCCCGGGCATCTTGAGCTTCATGTACCCGTAATGGGGTATTGCTTGGAAGACTGTAAACGCTTCCCGCCCTAGCAGAGCGTGATATCCGCTACTGAACGGGGCCACCTGGAACGTGACCTCTTCGGACCTGTAATTATCCGGCGTGCCGAACACCACATCTAGTGTGATTTTTCCTGTACAGCGCGCTTCCCGACTGGGGATTATTCCTCTAAAGGTTGTGCTGCTTCGCTCAATGCGGTTCCAGTCTATTTCCATTTTTTGAAGGGTTTCCTCATAAATGAGGTTCAATCCGCTGCCGCCATCCATGAGTACCTTGGTAAGACGAAAGCCGTCCACTATTGGACTGAGGACCAATGCGGCTGGTGCTCGGGCTGTTCGGAATTTAGGTTCATCACTGGCGTTAAAAGTAATAGCCGTGTCACTCCATGGGTTTATTGTTGCTACTTGGTAGACTTCGGCAAGGCTGCGGAGTGTTCTTTTTCGCATATTATTTGATGCGAAAGTCTCGAAGACTGTTAATACCGTACTGGTTTCTCTGGGGTGGCTTTCTGTGGCTTCTGGAATTAGAAGATCTTCGCCAATTTTTGCCACCTGCCGGAGTATCCAACATGCTCTAAGGCTGTGAGTTGGTGTGGCGCCCTCTGCACTGTGAATTTTACAGGGTCCATTAAGCCATCCTTCCAGTACGGTTCCGTGCCCTGTAGAGGGCTTTTGCTTTTTGGTATTGAACCCGGGTGTCTGGCGATGATGCACCCTTTTATTTCGGACTGGGTTTGTATTCAGGGCCGGATTGTCCCAAAATTTTATTTCGGTTTTCCAGGCGCTTTCCATCGCACAGTACTTTCGTACTATGGACGCCAAGTCAGCGAAGCGTGTAATATCACGGCGACTTATGGCGTTGAGGATTCCCTTGTCCGTGCAATTATTGCAGAAGAATGAAATTGCGTCTTCCTCGCGGCAGTCCTTTATCCTGTTCATAACCAGGAGGAATCTGGCCCAGTAATGATGTACTGTTTCTTCGGGCTCTTGCCTAATTTGGGATAGATCGCTTATGTACGGGTGGGTGGGTGGAATCAAATCCGAAACCTCACCCAATCTGAGACCCAGGGGCCAAGGAGTTTCCGAACTCGGAAGTTTGGATTCTTGGATGCTGTCCAATGAATCTAGCCCGTCGCCTGACTTTAAGTTCAGGTCTTGAGTGATGTCCTCCCCTCCGCGGGTATCCGGCTTGGAGGGATCGGGAATCCGGACATAGCTAGTCCTTAAGATAGATGAAGGGTCGCCACACTGTCCCTCTACCACGGCAACGTGATGGGTGACCTGGGGAGAGTTAATCTCTCTCAGATCGGGTTTAGGCCCAATCTGGTCGTAATCCGTAGCGACTCCCAGGGCGGCGATGCGATCCAAGAGCTCGTTTAGGGAAGAGAGCTCCATTGGATCTAGCTGCTCGGCGAATTCCGAGCTGACGTGAAGATTGCTTTCGATGACCCGAGAGGTCATCGTCGGCGCAGCAGCCGAACAGGCGGTCATAAGGAAACCACCTAGCCGGAGAGTTTGGCCGACAGCCAAAGCTCCCTTAGCAACGGTGTCGTCTTTAAAGACGGGATGAGGCATCCTTCCTGATGGCGACGGCACAGAGGAACTCTCAATGAAAGCACCAATGTCGGTGTCAAAACCGGCGGATCTCGGGTAGGGGGTCCCAAACTGTGCGTCTAGGCGGATGGTAACAGGAGGCAGGGGACACAATGTTTTACCCAGGGTCGGGCCCTCTTGATGGAGGTAAAACCCTACGTCCTGCTTGATTAATATTGATGATATGGGTAGTACAAGAGTAGATCTACCACGAGATCAAAGAGGCTAAACCCTAGAAGCTAGCCTATGGTATGATTGTCTGTTCCTATGGACTAAAACCCTCCGGTTTATATAGACACCGGAGAGGTCTAGGGTTACACAGAGTCGGTTACAATGGTAGGAGATCTACATATCCGTATCGCCAAGCTTGCCTTCCACGCCAAGGAAAGTCCCTTCCGAACACGGGACGAAGTCTTCAATCTTGTATCTTCATAGTCTAGGAGTCCGGCCAAAGGTATAGTCCGGCTATCCGGACACCCCCTAATCCAGAACTCCCTCAGCGGTGCTATTGTTAAGTGCACCGGAATTTAGCAGCAAAAATAATGCAAGAACAGTTTGAATATCTTAGTTGGCTGTAACGCCCCGAGACCGATGTGCCAGGTGTCCTTCAGTTATTCGTTGTTGTTGCCTTGTCATTGCTTGCGTGTCATGCATTTCATATCATGTCGTCATGTGCATTTCACTTGCATACGTGTTCGTCTCATGCATCCGAGCATTTTCCCCGTTGTCCGTTTTGCATTCCGGCGTTCTGTTCTCCTCTGGTGGTCATTTCTACCTTCTTCTCGTGTGTGGGGGTTAAACATTTCCGGATTGGACCGAGACTTGTCATGCGGCCTTGGTTTACTACCGGTAGACCGCCTGTCAAGTTTCGTACCATTTGGACTTCGTTTGATACTCCAACGGTTAACCGAGGGACCGAGAAGGCCTCGTGTGTGTTGCAGCCCAACACCCCTCCATTTTGGCCCCAAACCCACCTAAACCTCCTCCATCATCTCGGTCGTTCGATCACGATCGCGTGGCCGAAAACCGCACCTCATTTGGACTCTCCTAGCTCCCTCTACCTATATATATGTGGCCTCCCCCGAAAAATCTCGCAGTCCAAACCCTAGATCCCACCTCCTCGCACCAACGGACACGTCCGCCGCCGCGCCGGACATGTCCGGCCTCCCCCGCGCCAATCTGGAGCCTCCACGTGGCGCCCGCCGCCGCCGTCGGCCCGCTCGGCCTGCACCGGGCCCTCTCCACCGCGCGCCCGGGCCACCGCCTCCGCACGCCCACACCCGCTTCTTCTTCGTCGAGCGCTGCCCGCCTCCCTGCTCAGGCCGCCGCGCGCCATCGCCGGATCGTCGCCGGTCACCGACACAGACGCCCGCCGCCGCCCGGATCTGCACCACCGCGCCGTCACAGAATGGATCCCGCCTTCGTCCGCCTCGCCGCCCTTGCTCCGCCGCCTTCGCGCCGTCGCCGGCGAACTACTCCGGCGACCGGACCGCGTGCCGCGCCGCCGCCGCCTCCATACGCACCACCCAGCGCCGCCACCTCCCGCCTCGCCGCCTTGCCTCTCCAGCGAGCCGCCGGACGCGCCTCGCTCCCCAGCTGCCTCCCGTGCGCCACCCTGCCATGTCTGCCAGAGTTCAAGCTCGCCTCGCCGGAGTTCGGTCCGGTCGGATCTATTTCGAGTGGGATTAGATCCACCCATTCGTCCATCCAAACACCTCGTCCCGATCCGGATCTCGTCATCCCGCTCCGTCCGATCCCTTTGACTTTCGCGGAGGTATAATTTCACTAAGTCCCCGAGATTCCCAGATTCATATGCCCATGTTCATCGCCTCGTAACATTGCATCCTTAGCTCTGTTTTGCGCATTTAGCATATCAAAATGTTCGTATCAGAGAGTACATCATTTCATCTCATTGCATCATTTTCATTTGAGTTCATATTGATGCCCAAAATGATGTTAGAAGAGTGCTACTTGAGATAATTTTCAGATCTGCTGCTCCATTTAGATATTTGTCATTTTTGCCATGATTATTGTGTGCATGATATTTCCATGAGCTCTACATATGTTTTGTTAAGGGTTTTGCCATCTTTCCAGAGGTGCAACCCATGTATTTTTGTGATGTGTGTGGTGTATAGCACAAGCTTGCAAAGTGAGGCACTTGGTAATGCTGATTTCAGGGACTTAGCATTTCCACTAAGTCCTTGATCTGTTTATCTCATATGGCCATATGTTCATGTTGTTTCCTAGTGATCCGTGCCTCTTTTGAGGATGATCAGTAAGGATGTTTTGTTAATCATGTAGTTCTCTATCCATCCATGCTTTTGTTTGTAATTATGGAGCACCCTAGCTTGAGTCAATCAAGCTCTACTTTTGCTATTTCGTGAATCTGGGCAGATTGTCTACTTGTTAGCGATTTTGCCGAGGATGTTGTAGTTGATCCGTGCATGCTATGTTTTTGTTCTTGCCATGTCTAACTTGTATAATGTATATTATTGATGGGTGTATGCTTAGATTGTCATGCCTCGCTCCGTAGTGAGTGCATCGAGCTCGTAAACATGCCTACTTGATATCTGATTTGCATGCTCCAGTTTTTCGCTAAGTCTGTGAACTGATTATGTTTTTGCCATGTTCACATGCTTGCAAATGTATTTTTTGATCCCTTTTGGCTCAAGGTCACTAAGGGACTTTTGTTAAGCTCTTTGAGTAGCTCCATGCCATGCTTTACTTTGCCATGTTCAGGTCCTGTAGCATGTAGTTTTGTTGCTCCAAAGAGTGCTATCTGATCTGAAATTCCAGACAAGTGTTACTTTCACTAAGTCTGGAATCTGTTTACCATATGCATTTTTGCCATGCTTGTTTGAACCTGTTAATGGATGATTTGACCGTAGCTCAGTGCTAGACTTTTGTTAAGCATCTTGAGTGGATCCCTGCCATGTATTTTGTTGTTATGTTTGGGTGTTGTAGCATGTTCATCTCATTGCATTTAGATGGCTACTTGTTGTAAATCGCAGACCGGTGTCTTATTTGAATTGCTTGCCATTTCCAAACCGTAACTCCGATTCCGGCGTTCTTTATATCGTTTTCAAGCGATTTCATCTCACCTTTCCAGTGGCACACTTGGATTTCCAAGTTTAGGCCAGGTTCATTCATTCCTTTGCAAAGCATGCATATGCATCGCATCCCGCATCCCGCATATCATACCATGTTCATGTGTTGGTTGTTTACTATGTTGTGTGCTTCTTTCTGGTGTTTGCTTCTTCGGGTTGGTTCTGGTAACGTCGTGTTTGTGAGGACCCGTTCGCCTACGTCCATTTGTCTTCTTCATGGACTCGTTCTTCTTCCTTGCGGGATTTCAGGCAAGATGACCATACCCTCGAAATCACTTCTATCTTTGCTTGCTTAGTTGCTCGCTCTTTTGCTATGCCTATGCTGCGATACCTACCACTTGCTTATCATGCCTCCCATATTGTTGAACCGAGCCTCTAACCCACCTTGTCCTAGCAAACCTTTGTTTGGCTATGTTACCGCTTTGCTTAGCCCCTCTTATAGCATTGTTAGTTGCAGGTGAAGATTGAGGTTTGTTCCTTGTTGGAACATGGAGATGTTGTTCCTTGTTGGAACATGTTTACTTGTTGGGATATCATAATATATCTTATTTAATTTAATGCATCTATATACTTGGTAAAGGGTGGAAGGCTCGGCCTTATGCCTGGTGTTTTGTTCCACTCTTGTCGCCCTAGTTTCCGTCATACCGGTGTTATGTTCCCGGATTTTGCGTTCCTTACGCGGTTGGGCTATTATGGGAACCCCTTGACAGTTCGCCTTGAGTAAAACTTCTCCAGCAATGCCCAACATTGGTTTTACCATTTGCCATCTAGCCTTTTCTTTTCCCTTGGGAGTCGCGCTCTTGAGGGTCATCATTATTTTACCCCCCCCCCCGGGCCAGTGCTCCTCTGAGTGTTGGTCCAAAATGGGGCAACTCTGGGCTGGCCTACCGGAAGTTTGGATAATCCGGTGTGCCCTGAGAAAGAGATATGTGCAGCTCCTATCGGGATTTGTCGGCACATTCAGGCGGTGTTACTGGTTTAGTTTTACCCTGTCGAAATGTCTTGTAGAACCGGGATACCAAGTCTGATCGAAATGTCTCTGGAGGAGGTCTATTCCTTCGTTGACCATGAGAGCTTGTGATGGGCTAAGTTGGGACACCCCTGCAGGCGTTTGAACTTTCGAAAGCCATGCCCGCGGTTATGGGCAGATGGGAATTTGTTAATGTCCGGTTGTAGAAAACCTGAAGTTGACCTAAATTAAAATACATCAACCGCGTGTGTAACCGTGATGGTCTCTTTCCGGCGGAGTCCGGGAAGTGAACACGGTGTTGGAGTTATGTTTGACGTAGGTTGTTCTAGGATCACTTCTTGATCATAGTTGTTCGATCATGCTTTGCCTTCTCTTCTCGCTCTCATTTGCGTATGTTAGCCACCATATATGCTAGTCGCTTGCTGCAGCTCCACCTCATACCTTTTACCTTACCCATAAGCTTAAATAGTCTTGATCGCGAGGGTGCGAGATTGCTGAGTTCCCGTGGCTCACAGATACTTCCAAAACCAGTTTGCAGGTGCCGTTGAGACCGTGCAGATGACGCAACCAAGCTCAGGAGGAGCTCGATGAAGATCTTGTCCTTTGTGTTGTTTCGTTCTAGTTGATCAGTAGTGGAGCCCAGTTGGGGTCGATCGGGGACCCTGTCGCTTTTGGGGTTCTTCTTTTATTTTGGTTCCGTAGTCGGACCTTGTTTGTATCTGGATGATGTAATGCTTTATTCATGTAATTGTGTGAAGTGGTGATTGTAAGCCAATTATGTATCTCTTTCCCTTATGTATTACATGGGTTGTGTGAAGATTACCTCACTTGCGACATTGCTTTCAATGCAGTTATACATCTAAGTCGTGCTTTGACACGTGGGAGATATAGCCACATCGAGGGCGTTACATTGGCACTTCTGGGTAGTGAGTCCGGCACTTGGACGAGACTCCAAACTTCAAATTCTCATAGCTCTAAATTATTGGACACAACCTGATTTATAAGTTATCTTAAATTCCAACTTATGTGATGTAGACAATCTAAAATCATTACTTCTTTCGTAGGGAACATATATTGGTGTTTGATGAGGCAAATCAAATTCGTCATCGTGATTTGCAATCCCATGTTGACTATCATTTTGCCGATTCCCAAAGTTAGACTAGCTTTACAGTTTTTTGTTACATAGACAAAGTCACTAAAGGAACTAGCAAGCGTTAGCTTGAAGATTTCTGACCATTTAAGTGTGCATGAGCAGGCTACCATGGCCACCCTAGATACCCTTGAAGCGGTGTGCCATGATCGTGCCTCTTGAACTGTATGCTTTGGAATTTTATCAGAAGGCATTTGAACTAAAAATAGTATGAAGGCTCAAACTTGCCCATCTTCTAATTTAGTGTTGCTCACATTTAGTCTTATCCATGACAGATCACCAGACAAAATGTTCAAGTTGGACAAATAACACAATGGGTATCATCATTTAGCCTACAATTTTGTATCTTCTCCTGCAATTTTAGTGTGTGAGTTTAGTATCATATCCAGATTATTTGACAATTTATCTAGGGATCTGGAGACATCATTTAGCTCTTAAAGCAGGTGATTAGAACTTACACCAAACCTTTCTTTGTTGATGTTGTTATTCTTGCTTGTTGGCACATTTGGAAACAAAAGAAATTGTTTCATTCTCAAGGACTAGGGTTCTTCAGTAGTAGTCATCTAAATATTACTCCCTCGTTCCTAAATCTAAGTCTTTTTAGATATTTCAGTATGGACTATATACAGAGCAAAGTGAGTGAATCTACACTCTAAAGTGTGTCTATATACATCCATATGTAGTCATTGAAATCTTTAAAAAGACATATATTTAGAAATGGAGGGAGTAGTTTGTAAAAAAATTCTGGGCGGTGAAGTGTGAAGATACATGCCTCCCTGTTGTCATCTTTTAAATATTTTTTGCAGTAGTCATCATCTAAATATTATTTTGTCATCATTTTAAACACGAAGCCCAGTGGGGGTATTTTCTCCGTAGTTCACTTATTTTTTTTCATGGCTATGCTGAGTGCAGCACTGCACTCGATTCTGAAATATTTAATGCGAAAACATCTTGTATTTGGGTTGGCGCCATTGTTCTATGGAATTGTTTACAAAGACATGATGTTGGATAATGTGGAAATGGATTGCTGCCCAGACTTGCATTGGCAACTTGTGAAACTTCAAACAGCAGGCAGGAAGCAACAAAATAGTTGTTGGTCTGACAAAATTAATAAAAATTGAGAGCAATGCTGTTGTTAGTCTACCATTCAAGGGCATGATCATAACCAGTGTACTGTTAATAGGCTTGTAAATCATTTTTATTGATATTTTTTGTATTAGTCGAGAGTTCGAGACATGCATTGCGCAAGAAGACATGACAACATGGTGTATATATAAGTATGCATCAAATATTCATATCTATAATATGCTGATTGCTTTTCCATCTTTGGGGTGATATTGCTGTCTTGGGACTTTCATATGAACCTCTGATTATTTTTTACCGCTTTTTGCTTTGAGTCAGGTCATGCCAGTTCATTCAACTGTTCACGCTCAACTACGTGTTGCATTGCAATTTGCAAGCAACCTTGTTCAATAGAAGAGAATTGGGTGATGGACGTGATATCAACATGGTTATGGACTACCATGTATGTTCATACATATGTACACCCTTTGGTGTCAGGCCCACCGGCACCGCGGACTAGGCCGGCGGCAGCGACGGCAGGAGGGGTGATGGGAGGGACCCGGCAACGCTAGGGTTGGGGTCCCCTGGCGTCGCCCAAAGGAGGCGATGCGAGGGGGTGAGGAGACGCAACATGGAACATGGTAATTTCTGTTTAGACTCTTACCTTTTGTATTTGCACAATGGTTGATTTCCGTTTGGAATGTTCAGGTACATAAAGTTAGATTAGTGGAGTAAAGCTTAGATTTCTTTTGTATGATTAATTCCTGAGATGAGAAAGCTTATATGCATGGAATAACTCGGTTTCTTGATTTGTACATAAAATATGTGTGATATTTGATTCAAGAGGAATATTTGATTCATGAAGAATGATGTTCTGAATTATGTATGAGACAAGAATTAAGTACTATGCACTTCGTGTGAAATTCAAAATTTCAAGAAGGTTGTCCTATATCATTTTTTGGGTGGGGGAGGAGTAAGGTTATCGTATATATGATTATATGTGTCAGCTGAGACGTGCGTTACACGTGCAAGCTTACTAGTTTGAAAAAAAGCCCTTTCATTTGAAAAAGTTCACGAGTTTGCAAAAAAGTTCGCGATTTTTGGAAAAAAAATCCACACATTCTAAAGATGGTGTGCGGAAATGAGAAAAGGAAAAAAAAGGAAAAGAAACCATATAGAAAACCAAAAAAACGCCCGGAGGCATCCAGAAGTCCCAAAACTGTTGGGTTAATTTCGAAAATCAAACAACGTTGCTTATATTTGGCCTGGTCGATTCAAGTACGAAAGTGTGCTTTGCCTCAAATGCACATGTGAGAAGGAGCAAAAAAAGAAAATGGGTCGAGCCCAAGTTGGAGCGAGTGTGTGCGTTGGTTTGTGAAATCTATATCTACTAGTAAAATGTCCGTGCGTTGCCACGGGCTATTAGAAACATTAATGGTTGCATCGGTAAACATAATACATGCCAAATTTTATATGTATAGAAAAAGATATAGCTAGTAATAGATTAAAAATAGTTGAAATCCACTTCAAACCAACGAATGTATGAATCACACATATAACATTCATCAGTTCTTCTCCGGCTGGAAATGGACCTTGATACGCTATTGTCGCCGCATTATATTGCTCCACGGAACCCATCAGCCTCCTTTTCGCTAGCGCCGAGGAACCCCATTTTTGCCTCATTCTCGTTGGCATCGAGGGACCGCATTTGGCCATTTCTGCCGCTACTTCCACCAACATCTTCTATAACATGTCCCCTACCGCCCTTGACATCTTCTCCGTGAGCGCCGTCATGAAGCCATGTCCACCATGTTTCACTTCACCTTACATTACGCCTCACGTATCACAAGTACTAATAACCAACTATGCATATTAGTAAAATACAGGAATGGATCTGTAGTACATCAATATCTACACAACAAATTTGTTTTGCCGAGCGACTTGTATGCTTGCCTTCCCAAAACCAATCTGACACATCCTGATCGAACCCTTTGGTCCATAGACAAATTATAGTAATTATGCTCTCAAAAGGAGAATTGACAGAGATAAAGAAAAAAAGTGAAATCCAATAGCAAAATTTTAAAACACACGTATCCTCATACAACTTCGGCATCAAATAAGCCAGCCAAACAACATAAATAATAACTCAAAGTTACCATTTTGAACCTAGCTTGTTTGAATTCCAAGTGTTTGGCCTTTATATAGTCCCTTGAGCCTTGTAAATCATTGCTGTTGGGAGACTGTACAACAACTCCACCATGAACAATTCAACATATTTACAAGCACCTATTCTTGTACGAAATTCTTATCAGAAGCTTATTGCAATGCTTTAGGTGTTGCCCAAAGGCCCACTATTTTAGTAGCATTCCGTTTACTCCTTTCCCAACGTGACCACTTTCTACCAGTTCACAGAGTTAGTGACGAGAATCTAGTGATTGCAGCCGATTTAAGCAATACTATGTGTAGGTCGTTGGCAGCCCACCACACCTGTTAGAGCTCACGGAGCCATTGTTGAGCTAGGACTGCAAAATACATGAAAGTTTACCAACTTAATTGGTTACCCTTGCGATATACATAGCTAAGTTTTGAACTATATAGATAGAGTGCTTAATCATAATTACTGCAAATCTGAAGCTGCACAATTCCAATTAAATTTGATGCATGGGAGATGACTTACCTTCTTCATGACCCTGGTAGTTGTCACTGAGCATTGCGATAATTGCAACACTCCAAATAAATTCAATGCCGAAGAGATGAGTTGCCTTCTTGGCAATGAACCCTCAATAGTGAATTTCTAAGGTCCCTGAATGAACATATGTGGAAGATATTCTACAGTTCTAGATATATGGCACAACCTCAGTTACAGAATGGTTAGTATACTTACAATCTAACTGAGAGGCCCCACATATGCAAATTCAGACCTCCGATAGGAAACACTGAATCTCAGCAGGAAAGATCAAATACATGCATCCCTGTTCGAGGTATTAATATGGGTAATTCTTAATTGATGCGCTAGATGGTATCTTCTCATCCAATTATAAAAGAACTCGTGATTATAAGAAAATCTTACTATATTCCATCAAAATATACAATCCTGTGAGGCTAAGATAACAGCAAGAGCATAAAATTCTACAAAAAAAACAACTTGTCACGACATTTTAGAAATAGTTAATATTTTCTCACTGGAAATGTCTATTTGTGAGTTGTATACTTAACATGGAATATACTGATCTATTTGTTGAGTTCTTAGTTTCAGATGTTCGTATGCGACTTTATATTTGCTCTGGGTAAAGAATGAGCAAAATATCTTTTCTTGAATATAGCTTCTTATACCCATTTTGCTGGTTCATGATAACCTAATGGTGATCTCTTGTTGTAGCCCTTATTTCACTTGATTGAATAAACAAAAGCATCACATACAAAATCTTATGCAGGTTCTAACAAGAATGAAGTGAGATAGACTACTGATTCTACAATGTACAATATCTGGTTAAATGATATTTGGCCAAGTATTTTTTTTCTGCTTCTATCATCTGTGAGCTCATTATTAAGTGTTAGAAAATAAGTTACTTTAAGTTGAATTGAAGTACTCAAATTAGAGCTAGTGCAGTATGCCACAAAGAAAATATTGTTTGTCGAGCCAAACCACATTAAAAAAAAGAAAGGAAGCATTAGAAGATCGGAGTTAATAGTTTGTACCTTCTTCAACTTGCATAATTGAATTGAAGTAATAAGCTTTTGTTTCGTTGCCATGGCATGCCCGGTGCATCTCCAATCCTCCCTATTATTTCCTCCTTTGACAACAACCATAAGTAACAAACCATGGCATTAAGGATACATACATTTAGGACAATAAAATCTAAGTAATTGCATATTAAAGAACTAAGAGATGTGCTTTTGCCGTCCAAGATACTAACCAGGCCTTGTGAACAATTTGTGAATACATGCAAATACCAGAACCACGGCCTCCATAAATTATCCAAAGAAATAGACCAGAATGGATGAACACTTGGATTGGTAGCACCTGAAAATAGTAAGATCGACAAAAGCTTCGTCAGTTAGAAGAATCAGGACGAACACTCGTGCGCTGGACCGAGGCTTGTAGCCAAGGTCTGCCTCGCTTTAGATAGAGTCAAGGGACAGTGTGGACACCAGCGGCTGGGACATGATAAGAAGCAGCATATCCGTAAGGAGGTGGAGCAGGCAACACACGAGGCGATAGTATTGGAGCTTGGTGTGGTTCCGCGTCGCCTGATTTCTCCATCCCGATCAATCTTCCTCACAAGGATGCATGTACGTACTTCCTACAAAAGGAGACCGCATCAATGTAGCCGTGAGGGGGAAGGAGAAGATAGGGGCTTGGGGATTGTGAGACGTGTGGTGGGTTTGCCCGTTGTCGGCTGCCAAGCCCGTCGAGCTTGTGGATGTGGGGCTTCATGCGGCGGCGGCGGCTGCGAGATCCATGGCAGCCAGGGAAGGGAGAGGAGCAACTCTAGCAGCACAAGATCCACGGCGGATCGGGGAAGGAGGGGAGGGGCTCCAACAGCGCGAGATTCATGGCGATTTGGGGAGGGAGAGGAGAAGCATGCGGGGAGGAGGGATGCGCACCGTGCAGCTCGTGGAGGAGACAGGGAGAGATGCAGGGAGCGGGAGGGGCTGGACCCGAGGAGTGACGCCCGGCGCGTCCATCGATCGGCAGCTTGGCCAGCGCCAGCTGCTCCCTCCATCAACGCCGCCGTTGGGAGAGGGACGCGGCCGCAGCCGACGCGTTCATCGGCCATGGCGAGGCAGATGAGCCCGCGGGCGGGATTCGATTCGGCGGCCGGCTGCGTCCGAGGGAGACGAGAGCGGGTTAGGGATAGGGCATATGGCGTCACTCGAGTTTTTTCTGGAGTAGCGTGCGTGGGGGTGGGGAGGGACGAAATAAAACCAGACGAAAAAAACCGGACCAAAATGGTGGGACGAAAATAAGCCGTCAACGCAATCCTACCAACTCAGACATTAGGAGTAGAGATTTTCTTTAGGAAACAAATAATAGATTCTTTCCTACCTTAGCCAAATCAACAGATCTCTTTCATTAAGGCAATTTGCTTTAGCAAACAAATAATAAATTCTTTCCTACCTTAGCCAAATCAACGGATCTCTCCCATTAATGCAATTTGCTTTAGGAAACAAATAATAGATTCTTTCCTACCTTAGCCAAATCAACAGATCTCTCTCATTAATGCAATTTTTCTTTAGGAAACAAATAATAGATTCTTTCCTACCTTAGCCAAATGAACGGATCTCTTTTATTAATGCAATTTGCTTTAGCAAAAAAATAATAGATTCTTTCCTACCTTAGCCAAATCAACGGATCTCTTTCATTAATGCAATTTGCTTTAGCAAAAAAATAATAGATTCTTTCCTACCTTAGCCAAATCAACGGATCTCTCCCATTAATGCAATTTGCTTTAGGAAACAAATAATAGATTCTTTTCTACCTTAGCCAAATCAACGGATCTCTCTCATTAATGCAATTTTTCTTTAGGAAACAAATAATAGATTATTTCCTACCTTAGCCAAATCAACGGATCTCTCCCATTAATGCAATTTGCTTTAGGAAACAAATAATAGATTCTTTCCTACCTTAGCCAAATCAATGGATCTCTTTCATTAATGCAATTTTCTTTAGGAAACAAATAATAGATTCTTTCCTACCTTAGCCAAATCAACGGATCTCTTTCATTAAGGCAATTTGCTTTAGCAAACAAATAATAGATTCTTTCCTACCTTAGCCAAATCAACGGATTTCTCCCATTAATGCAATTTGCTTTAGGAAACAAATAATAGATTCTTTCCTACCTTAGCCAAATCAATGGATCTCTCTCATTAATGCAATTTTTCTTTAGGAAACAAATAATAGATTCTTTCCTACCTTAGCCAAATCAACGGGTTTCTTCCATTAATGCAATTTGCTTTAGCAAACAAATAATAGATTCTTTCCTACCTTAGCCAAATCAACGGATCTCTCCCCGGTTCGCTTGGCGCGTTTCGGTGGGTGGGCGTGGGGTGGGGGTAATTTGATGGAAAAAAACCGGTTGAAAATAAACCGGTTGAAAATAAACCGGTTGAAAGTGGGGGGAACTATTCAACCAATTCGTCCATTAGGAGTAGAGATTCGTCCATTAGGAGTAGAGATACCTACTATTAAAGAGAATAGGTATTCTTGGTTTGGTTCCGCTTTGTTTCGTCCTATTTTGATTATTTTTATGTATGCTATTTTTTAATTTGAGATCAGTTTCACGAACTTATGAGGTGCGTGCAAGGGAAACGAGAAACAAAGGGCCGAGGAAGTACATGCAAAGGAAACCGGGCCGGCCAGCCCATATGTACATTTTAGTTGCCAGCCCATATTGCACTCAGGACGCTTCGTTGCTCGGTGGAGATTCGCTGAAAAAAGGCACCCGTACGCATCTGCCTCCTCTCCTCGACCCTCGCCGCCGCCACAGCTCATCTCCCTCGCCGCCGCGGGCGCACCTCAGCCCGCTCGCCGCCCCCGTTGCCGCGATCACACCTCAGCCCGCATGTTGCCCCCGTCGCACCCCCCCTCCCTCCAATGGAACCATCTCATCCATTAGGAGGTCGGCCACGGGGTCACGAAGTTGCTGCCGTCACCCTGTTCGGCGTGGGTGAAGGTGTCCCATACGCAAGCGAAGGTGGAGCTTCTTCAACATATGCCTCACCACGGGGCTCGCTGCGCTGCTGGCGGACATCCGCGGCATCGCCGGTGTGGAGCGAGACTTCCAGATCACCCGGCGGCTGGGGTTGGAGGACTGCGTTGCCACAGCTCCGCATCGGACGCGAGCGCGACATGGAGCAGCTGCCTCCTTTCCCGTGACGAGAAAGCCCACAGCCCCCGCTAATATCTTATTATTCACTCTTAATCTATCTGACACATACAGTACATGCTTATGTATTGTCTCAATGATTATCCTATTTTTTTAGGAATCAACTTGCGTTTTCTGCAATGTCACCAGTTCATGATGTACAGTATGAGTATATCTTGGAATTGATGATGGATTTACTGTCCTATAGCTTCTATAATTTACTGCACTATAATTTTTCTGATTGTTTGAATTTACAATAAGCTTATGTTTGAATTTACACTACCTTGATCGAAGATTTACAATCCTACAACTTCTGTAATTTACAGTAGTAGCCTCAAGGTTGTGATTGTTGTATTTTACAGTGACCTGGTATGGATTTTACACTATACAGTTACCTGAATTTATAGTGCTACATTTTTCTGAACTATTGGTGTTCTAGACATCTTTTGATGATGCTCTTAGGTGTTGATCCTTATTTTTACTGGAAGAACTATTTTAAAGAGATGTTGAGAGTACTGACCTGCAGTTTTTCTTCTTGGTGTGACTGTAGTTTCCTGATTGTGTAGCCATTCTGTCCCTTTCTTTCTCCATCCTCTTTTTTTTACTGAACTTCCAGTATCTTTGTTGTGATCTTGTTGCTATTGACTGGAATTTTAGTAAAATGAACACTGTAAAATTTATCAAAGTTTAATATGTGATACACCTTAAAAGTTACTGTTTATTCATAGTGAGTTGACTGTAAATTTCAACTGAAGCCACTGTATTTAAAGCTTCATGACGATGAAATGTTTAGTATGTGATTAGTTCATCATGTGTTGATCACTGTACAGCAGGTTGATGATGATTTTACGGCAGCCTAATGATGAATTTATAGTATTTTTGTGTTCAGGAGTTTCTTCCACAAGTATCAACTTCAGATCCTTGATAGTGCCATGATAATTTCACTTTTTGTTCCAAAATTGCTACGAAGAAAGCAAAACTGTCAATAACCTCGAGAAGGTCGTGAGAGTACTGACCTGGCTGTGTTGCGTTTTGGGCCCTTTCATTGCTCGCTCATGGATCACAGAGCACATAGGTCATGCATACACGTGCCATGTTTGTAGTGCCTGGAAAAATTTGGTTGAATGCCCCTTTATTTCCAGTTAAGTTTCTGTTCCCGTTGGTGTCAGATTGTTACTAGGTGATATATTTGATTGAAGGCTAATTCAATTTCAGTCGATTGTAATATAGACACTCCCTTTTTTAATATCAAAGTGTTCTTTGTGGGGGAGTCCTATACGGCGTGCACCCTCCCTCGCGCCCTCGGCGTTCTCATGAGCAAGCACATTTTTCTTTTTCTTTTTCTTTCTATTTTCGTTTTTTCCTTTTTCTTTCCTCTTTTTTCAACTTTAATTTTTCAATTTGTTTGCAAAATTATTTTCAAATTCTTGGACATTTATAAAGCATTTATTTTTATTTAAAAAATCATGTTTTTGAAAAGAAGAAAAGAAAAAAGATTGAGAGACTATTTCATGAACTACTCTTCAATCATGCCAAGAATGCCAAGGTGGCTTCTTAATGACCAAAATTCAACCGAGAAGCAATGACCAGTGTAACATTAATAGCGACATTTATTAGAACTGAATATAAGAAATGCTGTGTAATGGTTTGCTAGGTGCGTCGTTCGACGAACAAAGTGGCCCATGTTTTAGCTAAGGAAGGATGTACGATTAAGCTTTGTAAAATATGGATCCATGTCCCGCCGGAGTTTGTTATCATGCTGGTAGGCTCGGAATTAATGGAACTGGTTAATAAATCACAGCAATTTCAACTAAAAAGGGTACGTAATGACATATGAAGCAGGTTTTGCAAGATTTCATGCCCGTTGCAATGCACGGGCATTTGTACTAGTAAACTCTAATAGGATTTGGACTTCGTGCATAGAGGGACTTTCATAGTGGTTTCCGCGTCAAATGGCATGAAAACCTCCTGACGAGGGGGAGCACTATGTCTCGCTTATAGCGAGACCTAGCGTGCTCTCGCGTCAGGCGCCTCTCTACATGGGCATGTCCAGACGCGCGGGAGGCTACGACCTTTTTGTTGTTGTGCCTTTTCACCTATTTTCCTTTATCTTTTTTTTACCTCCGTTCATACTTCCAAATGTTCAAAATAAATATATATTTTTTACATAAAACTTTGAAAACAAAATCTTAACCCAGCATTTGAAAAATGTTAAATGTGACTAAAGAAAATGTTTCTCATGTGTACAAAAAATGCATACATAAAATATATATCGTGCGTGAATTTTTTTAGCATGTATTTAGAAAGTGTTAATATATCATTTTAAACAAATATTTGTAAAATGTTCATCAAGCATTTGAAAAACATTAAATGTGTATAGGAATAAATGTTGACCATGTATTAAAAATATCAAACTTGTACTTGGAAAATGTTAATTAAGCATTTGAAAAAAGTATTGAAATGTGTATAAACATGTTGACCATGTGTTAAAAATGTTAATCTTGTATTTGAAAAATGCTAATCAAGCATTTGAAAAATGTTAAAAATGCGTACAGAAAAAGTGATGGCCATTTTATTTAAAAACCAAGCATTTGAAAAAAGTTGAATTAAAAAATTCTTTGTTTACAAAAAGTGTATACATAAAATATACAATGTGTGCAAAAAAGTTGATCGTGTATTTGGAAAATGTTAATCACGCATTTGAAAATATATTAAACAAGCACCGGAGAAATGTTAATCAACTATTTGAGAAATGTGAAATGTGCATAGAAAAAGTGTTGACTATATATTAAAAGCATTAATATTGTATTTTTTTAATTTTAAATCAAGAATGTGAAAATGTGTATAAAAATGATGACCATGTATTAAATAATTATTAATATTGTATTTAAAAAACATTAATCAAGCATTTGAAAATATGTATAGAAAAAACATTAACTATGGATTTAAAATGTTAAACATGTATTAGGAAAATTTTCTCGATGTATACGAGACATGTAGAATGAAAACCAAAATAATAAAATTCAAAAAAACAAAGAAAACAAGGAAACTAAAGAAACAACTGTAAAAAGAACAAAAACATTGAAAACCGATAAAGAAACAAAGAAAAAAAAGAAAAATCATTGAAACCCAAGAAAGAAACAGAAAACCAAAAAGAAGAGGAATAAGAAGGAGAAATAAAAGAAAAATCAATGAAAAACGATGAAAGAAACAAAAGAAATCAAGGAAAAACTAAAGGGAATTAAAAATATATAACAATGAAAAAAGAAACTGGAAAAACCCTGAAAAGAAATAAGAAAATGAAATAGGAAACAAAAAAATGAAAAAAAATTGAATGAACACAATTCAAAAAGACCGGGAACGAACGAAACAAGTAACACACTATTGGGCCCGCCCATATGCGTTGTGCAGGAAAGCTTCAGTGAGACGGATGCCAAAATCATTACTTAAGGGGTACCCCTTATAAAGGTTACTCCCACCTTCCGAGGTTGCGGTTAGTGGTGCACAGCATGTGCACCATTTGTCGCAAACCAGGGAATTTTCCTTTTTTCAATAGATTTGTTTATTGAAAGCATTTTATCTCTTAACCCGTGAGTCTAAACGGCTAACCATTTTCACCTTCGGATTTCTCGAGTCGTGATCTTCGAAAATAGATCCCAAGTTAATAGGTTTCGATGAAATTCATTTCCACAGAAAATCCAGAAAAAAGGGAAGAAAAAACTCGAGCTGGAAGCTCAATTTTTCCCACCTTTTTCCATTTCCGAGCAAATTTGTGTCTCTCATGGAAGAAAAAAACTGTGTTTTTGCCTTTCCCCGAGGCACAGTGCCTCTCGTGGAAGCAAATATCTCTGCCTCTCATGAAAAAAAAGAGTTTTCCACTTTCCGAGAGGCATAATTGTGCCTCTCGTGGAAGTAAAATTGTGCCTCCACGAGAAACAAATCGGTGCCTCTGGCGTAAGGAAAAACATGTTTTTCCTTTCCGAGAGTGTCTCTCAAGAAAGATTTTTTTCATGCAACTGCTTTTTGATTTTTTTGTCCAACATCTACAAAAAACTGGGCAAAGGCTGAAAGCCGAAAAACAAAAAAAAACATCTAAAATCTGGAAGGGCATAAAAAAACAAAATCCAAAGGAAACACCAAGCACACGACAAGTGATCGCGGCTGAGAACGTGCCAAGTAACCCTTGCAAGGCTCTGCAATGGGTACCCTCAGTTAGTTTTTTTTGAGGGGCACCAGTTGCTCTCAGACAGATGCTAGCCTCGCTATAAGCAAGAAGTAGCATTCGCGCCCGATGGGCTGGTGTTATTAATGAAAAAACGGGCCTTCTATTGGTATTTGCGGTTCCTCCCAACAAGCCCGAAACACCAGCCCATCATTACTATATTTTGAGCGTAAACCAGCCCATTACTATTGGGCCGCGCCGACCCGACCGAACCCGTGACAACAGAGTCCAAGGCAGGCCGGGCGGCCCAGATCCAAACTTGGGGGAGGGGCAAATCGGGACAGAAAAGGAGTGACAAGTTCATCCACCTCGCGTCCGGCTCCAACTCGCAAGCAAAGCGGAGATCCCCTCTTCCGCTTCCGCCTCCGCCTCCCCCTCAGCCTCTCCAGAAAATAAACCCCCACCCAGCACCTCGAGTCGCCTCCGTACCGTACCCCCGCACCACTCGCCCCCCGAACCCTAGCCAGCCAGCCCGCCAGCGCCGTCGGCGAATCGAATCCGCGGGCGTCCATCCAGCCAGCTGACATGTCGCCGCCCGAGAACCCCAACGGCGGGGCCGCCGCCGCCGCGCCCTCGGAGCCCGCGCCGCCCGCCAAGCCTTCTTCCTCCAAGGGGAAGAAGAAGGACGACAAGAAGGACGACGATCTGGTGAGCTTCCCCCCGCCGTCCCCCCTCCCCTCCGCCCGGTCTCTCCCGGCCGGCCGAGATCGGGGAGCGTCTCGCTTCGATCTGCGGCTTCCGCCCCGCCTGATGTGTTTTTTTGCTTTGGTGCGCGCAGTCGGAGGAGGACCTGGCGCTCAAGGAGCAGCTCGAGCTCTACGTGGTGCGCGCGCAGGACGTGGATCCCGGCGTGCAGAGGCTCGCCCTCGAGAGCATGAGGTACTACAATCTCTTCCCTTGCTGGGACCTCAAGATTCAGTTTTTGGTCCCCGAATTCTGTCCCGTGCCTAGGTCTGGTGGTGCGTCGGCTGCTTGCTCTAGGTTTAGATTTCCGATCTCTGCGCGAATTTGACGAGTGGCTGGCTCTAGTTCTGCCCTCTTATCTGACGAACCATTATGAACTGCTGTCACTCTAGTTTGTCTAAAAAGATTAGCCTTTGTGTGCTCTCGACTGAGATTTTGACCTTTACAGGCAGGAGATTCGTTCCTTTGGCTTGCCATAAGTTTAGATTTCTGCTCTCTCTCTGAATTCCTTGAATGTGTAGCTATAGTTTTGGTAACTTTTGTTCCATCTATCTGGCAAGGTCTCGTTGAGTGCTGCCACTGTAGTAGTTTGTGTAAAAAACAATGTTTTCTTGCTTTAATTCTGTTAGCTGCCACTGAGATTTTGACCCCTACCAGGCAGGAGATTCGCTCAGCTACAAGCTCGATGACGTCTGTCCCAAAGCCACTGAAATTCCTCCGCCCACACTATGGAACCCTCAAGTCCTACTATGAAACTATGCCAGAATCTGAGCTAAAGGTATACTTTACACTCACACCTTTGTTGTACAGTGATTTAAATACTGATTCTGGACAGTGCTGATATAACCACACAACTGTTTTGCAGAAGTACATGGCTGACATACTATCGGTGTTGGCCTTGACAATGTCTGCTGAAGGAGAAAGGGTATGTGCCTGCCATGTTCCTACTCTGCCACAATTCAGTTTAATACCTTTCAGTGGGAATTGAGGTTAGCTTGCTTAAGAGTTTGCCTTTTCATCGTTTCAGGAGAGCCTGAGGTACCGTTTGTTGGGCTCTGAAGGCGACATTGGTTCCTGGGGTCATGAATATGTGAGGTAAGAACAATACTACATAAATTTAGGCAGACATATATTGATACCCAGAAATACAAATGCTTACCAGTAAGAGGTTAAAGTTTGAATTAGGCAGACATATGATACTCAACATGGCCTATTCCTAGGACTGTTACAATGAGTTAGTTGTACCATGATAAGATAAAAAGTTCCTTATGGTGGACATATATTGATTATGCATCATTATCTATTCTACTTTGGTTGCTATATGTGTTCTGACTGCAAGGTTTATGTTATGTGATAGCTAATTTGTATATAGCTATCTGACCAAGTCTCCGATACCTTGTTGAATTCAGTTTATTATTGCTTTTATGGACATTGTGGGTTTTGTAATTTGTTATACTTACACAATTGTTGGATTCTACTGAAACCTTCTCGTGACAGGAATCTGGCTGGTGAAATTGCTCAAGAATTCCAAAAGCGCCAGGTTGGAACTCTCATCCTTGTATCATTACTACGTGGAACTCCTGCCTTGCTCTTTTTGTGCCTTCATTCTTCTATTTGCCTAATTGTGATAACCCTTTATGTTTTACTTAGGATGCTTAACTTCCTACCATATCTAGACATCGTTGATGTAATTTGATAAATATTATTACCCCTTTTACAATACTGTGAGTGATTTACCTCATTATTTTGGTGACTACTAGTCATGCTTGTAGGTTTTAATCAGTTTGCAGAACTACTGTAGTTAATTGCCATATCCTACTCGCTCTAGTTCTCTAAAAGCTGCTGTTGTGGACATCGGCAGTCGCTAGTATTCAGCTTTGAGTACTATGTGTTGTGATATATTCATAAAGCTAAACATAAGAAGACTTATGAAACATTCTATTGAAGACTAATTGACGATATGATTTTTGATTATCTAACTGAGATATTTTAAAGGATATTAGTAGTCAAAGTTTGAATTTTAGTAGTCAAAGTTTTGGATATTGTACTTTACTTATGCCCAAAACATCATCTTTTCAACAACTGGAGTGAGTAACTGGGTTGCCTTATTTTAATATCCACAGTCTCGATCACATTTTATGTACTTGTCTTTTTTTAATGTTGCATGGTTGCAACCGTACTAAGTAGATGATCTCTGTTTTTTTTTACTATTTCTTGTGTATATATATATTTCAAACCTCAAGTGTTAATTTTGTATTTCTGCAGGGTGATGACATGCCGATTGATGAGTTAATGGAACTAGTGCAGCAAATTGTCTCATTCCACATGAAGGTTTGTTCATTGAAAATTGTGAACATACACACTCCCTCCATTACAAAATAATTTTGTGGTGATGCATTGACGCCTTGTTTATTTTCTTGTCATTTTTTGTATAATAGCATAATGCTGAGCCTGAAGCTGTAGATCTTCTGATGGAGGTATTTTGACTTCCACAGTACATTAGCTGTAGCTATTCACCAATGGTTATGCTGATGCATGGTATTTCGTTGCAGGTTGAAGACCTTGATTTGCTAGTTGAGCATGTTGACTCAACAAACTACAAAAGAACTTGTTTGTACCTCACTAGTTCGTCTAGGTATGTCTACAACTCTACACATTAGGTTATACACTGCTATTTTTCTACTGTGTACATCTCTCTAAATGTATTTTCTGGAAAAAGTTCTCTTAAATAATAAATTTGAATTTTATTTGACTTGAATTAATGTTTAGCTCCATCTCAATTTCAAACTGCAGATTCCTCCCTTCTCCAGATGATACGCTGGCACTTGATATAGCATATACCATTTACATGAAGTTTGAAGATCTTGCAAGTGCATTGCGCATTGCTTTGCTTCTTGACAACAAGGTAAGCAGAAAATTATTAAAAGTTGTACTCCTCTGTTTAGTTATTACCTTTAAACTGACATGCATCTCAATGATTTGTAGTCCATACAGTATGTGAAGCAGGTCTACACAGCAACTGACGATCTTGTACTCAAGAAGCAATTCTCATACATCATTGCACGCCATGTATGTGTTTTCCCTCCCTTTCCCTCTTTCCACATCCCTGTGAATTTTGATTCCGTCTGTACCCTTACCTTGGTTCATTGTTTATGTCTAAATTTAAAGTAGCTTATCTTGCAAATTTTGACCGTGAGCTCTCCTCTTCTGAAGGGTTTGGCCATGGAGATTGATGATGAGATAGCTGCAGATGAAAATGACAAGGAAATGTTACAAGAAATAGTTAATAACACCAAGCTGAGCGAGGGGTACCTCACTCTTGCTCGTGATATTGAAGTTATGGAGGCAAAATCTCCAGAAGATATTTATAAGGTGACCTATATTTCACTAATTTCATGTTTATGGTAGGCTTTCTAGTCCATAATAAAAGTATGCTTATACTTTCTAATCTTTAGGTCCATTTGATTGACGGACGTGGTGCCAGCTCCAGTCTTGATTCTGCAAGACAGAATTTGGCTGCAACATTTGTTAATGCATTCGTTAATGCTGGATTTGGCCAGGTTAGTTTTTGTGGAGAAAGTGTTATTTGTGGTCCATATGAGGCAAGAGTGAATATTAAGTTTGTTCATTTGTGCAGGATAAGCTGATGACTGCTCCATCTGATTCTTCCAGCAGTGGGTCTTCTGGAAACTGGTTATTTAAGAATAAGGAACATGGAAAAGCCAGTGCAGCAGCTAGCCTGGTACAATCACATCATTAGTTATATTCCTAACAACAAGGTTTCTTTAAGTTATAACTAGCCACTAAATGAAATTATTGCTTGCAGGGAATGATTCTCCTGTGGGATACTGATTCTGGGCTTGCCCAGCTCGACAAGTACTTGCATAGTACTGATACTCATGTTGTTGCTGGAGCTTTGCTAGGTATTGGAGTTGTCACATGCGGTGTGAAGAATGATTGTGACCCTGTATGTATTCCAAGTTATTAGCTGCTTCCTCTCCCCCTCTGATATTATGCAAGTTCTGTCTTTAATAAGAATTTGTTTCCAGGCACTTGCTATCCTCATGGAGTATGTTAACAAGGATGACTCAAACATACGGATTGGTGCAATCTTGGGTCTTGGTATCGCATATGCTGGTTCTCAAAAGGACGAGGTGGAAATCGGTGCTTGCTATTGTCTGTTGTTACCTTATCATCAGTTATGTATTTCGTACTAACATGTTTTCCTGTATTCCAGCTAAGAGTGCAACTATCTGCTATACTGGGAGACCCCCAAGCAACACTCGAGGTCTTGGTCTTCACTGCTGTTGCTTTGGGATTGGTGTTTGTTGGTTCATGCAATGAAGAGATTGCACAATCCATCATATTTTTCTTGATGGAGCGTAGTGAGGCCGAGCTGGCAGAGCCAATTATACGCCTTCTTCCTGTTGCGCTTGGCCTTCTATATCTTGGAAAGCAGGTAAATACTCAACATTTACAGTTTCATTCAGTTTGTCATGCACGAAAAAAATATTATGTGTTTAGTGGATATATCTATTTAGAATGCTATTTGTTTTAAGGATTCGCCTACTCTTTTATGAATGGCATCTCTGGGATCCAACTAGAAAGTTGATTGCAATTGTTTCATACTATGTTGTTGCTATTGATTCTAAATTCAGCTTATGCACACATCTTCATCATAATTCAAGGCAATGTAAATACATCAGATAACTTATTAATAGCGAGCTATTTCAGGAAAGTGTTGAGGCTACTGCGGAGGTTTCTAAAACATTTGATGAGAAGATCAGGAAATATTGTGACGTAACACTGATGTCCCTTGCATATGCTGGAACAGGAAATGTGCTCAAGGTTCAATCCCTATTTTAACATGTTTGCTGACTTGTAACAGCTTCAAACTGTGTTCTAATGGCTCCAACCTTTTCGCAATTCTTAATGCAGGTTCAGAAACTTCTTGGTATTTGCTCACAACATCTTGAGAAAGGCGAAACACACCAAGGCCCAGCTGTCCTTGGAATTGCTCTTATTGCCATGTCTGAAGAATTAGGAGCTGAAATGGCTGTACGATCACTTGAACGTCTTCTACAGTATGGCGAGCAGAATATTAGACGAGCAGTTCCTCTTGCACTTGGTATCCTTTGTATTTCGAACCCCAAGGTAATAAGTTATTTGAAATCTCTATGTTGAATTTGTGCCTGATCAGTTGCTGTGAAGAGTCGCAGGGTTCATTAGAATGCAATGTTTAACTCTAGTAGTAAAAAACATCACTTTAAAGCAAAACATTTTGATCCTATCTCCTCCTAAGATAGAGATTGCTGGTCCTTGTTTTTTTTTTCATGACAATATCTATGTAATGTAATTTATAGTGTAACAAAACTGCAATCAAAGCACTTCCGCCAGTTGTTAATTTTGCCATGTGCATACTGGGACATTCTCCATGTTATGAATTAAATGCTTGTTCAGTGGTTCATTTTCAGTGTTATGATGTTTATTTTGGACAATTCTAATATCTTGTATTTATCAGGTAAATGTAATGGACACACTGAGCAGATTGAGTCATGATGCAGATGCTGATGTCTCAATGGTATGCACTTCTTAACCTAGCAGTTAATTTCTAAAATTCATGCTTCATCTTATAACTTGGTTACCTTGCTCTAGGCTGCGATAATCTCACTGGGTTTGATTGGTGCTGGTACAAACAATGCCAGAATAGCTGGTATGCTTCGTAATCTTTCGAGTTATTACTACAAAGAGGCTGCTCATCTATTCTGTGTAAGTACATATCCGGTGCTCCTTCAGCATCCTTTTTCCTATGGTGGTTTCCTGTTTGTATTGGAGTTGCAGACTTGCATATGCTGATCAGTTTTATATGTTCAGGTAAGAATTGCTCAAGGGCTTGTTCACCTTGGGAAGGGTTTGCTGACACTTTCTCCATACCATTCCGACCGGTTTCTTCTTTCCCCGTAAGTAACTATCTTCAAGCACTGAATTTGCCCTTCAATATTGTTGGATTCATCTGACAATTCCTTTGTTTTCTTAGGATGGCACTTGGAGGGATTGTCACTGTTCTGCACGCATGCCTTGATATGAAATCCACCATTCTAGGGAAATATCACTACATTCTTTACATTATTGTATTGGCAATGCAGGTATGTATATAACTCATCTGCCAATTTTTATAACCAGACCAAACAGCCAGTTGATGATATAAAGATTATAAACTCTTCTTTCCTTATTACAGCCAAGGATGCTTTTGACGGTGGATGAGGATCTGAAGCCTCTTCCTGTTCCAGTGCGGGTTGGGCAAGCAGTTGATGTGGTCGGGCAGGCAGGAAGACCTAAGACGATCACCGGCTTTCAGACGCATACCACTCCTGTCTTGCTCGCAGCCGGGGAGCGAGCGGAATTGGCGACTGACAAGTAAGTTCGACTAGGACTCCATGTGTTCTTTATCGTCTGAGTATGTTCCTCTCCATGGCAGCTAACCACTGTTGCCTTGTGTCGTGCAGGTACATCCCCCTGACCTCGACGTTGGAGGGCTTTGTAATTCTGAAGAAGAACCCGGAATACCACGAGGAGTGAGGGAAACCCCCTAGGATTTGATCTGATGCAAGTTTTTGGAGTCCACCAGCTTGGCAGACTCGGAGTTAAAGGTTGTCGTCACCGAGGATCCTTTGATATGCCCTCACACAAGGCACTTGCTGGTGTTTCATCCAAAAACTTTTTATTCCGTCCACCAGAGCTGTAACTAACTGCAAGCTTGTTTGGTTGCCCGAATGGACCGGCATGCCACTTTGTACCCACACTGGTGGACATGTAGGAGTTGAACTGGTGGTGTCTTTTGACCTTAAGCTTATTTGTATATGTATCAAGTGTGTACTGAAAGTTACATCTTTAGAACTGATACGGCGTTGTCATTCATTAGCACAGTATGTTTAGCCTTTTTTGTGGACCTGCGGCCGTCTACTTATTTTTTGTGGAGTACCATGTTATGTCAGCAGTTAATGACTTGCTGTGCTGTGTTGAAAGTGTTGCTGCTATTTTTTACGATGTGTTTATGCTGATACGATTACAGTTTCAACTAAATTGCAACCTGGCCTGGCCGAACGCAATTGCAACCTGTGAAGAACTCTTATTTCATACGTAGAACTAAATTAGTGTCTTGCCAAACCTTTGCCCATGCTGAAAAAGAAGCGGTTATTCATCAGAACTTGTAAGCGGAAAAAATGGGAATTTGGAGGGATTTTTGTAGGGTCCCCAACCTCAACCAAACAAAGCAATGTTCGTTGTAAATTTATTTTCCAATTAAATCGTCTTGTTTTGCCGCAAAATCATTTAAAAGTGTGGCAGTACCCAACGTTTTAAGTGCATATAGGAGAAGCTTTGCAAACCAATGAGCACAAAGCATGTGGAGGTAAACAAGAAACCACTAATTTCTGCGTGTGATTTTTGTTGCTATTTCTATTATATTTCACAGTTCAGCTGGAGGACATGTATAAGAAAATAAGAGGGGGTGGTGTTAATTTATGGTTCTTTGATGCGGCCATGCGGGAATGGGAAAAGTCGAAGAAGAGGGAATGTGCGCGGAAACTTGAAATGGTGCCCGAGCGTGGAACTACCTATAGGTACTAGTCGAAAAAACTGCGTAATATTAGTTGATTTTTTTTTGGAATAATAACAATACATTGGTATCGGTAAATTCAAAACAATTGTATATCAATGCTTAATGACCGCGAAGATGGTTTCTTGTATAAGAGACGATCTGATCATCTCTTCTCATTAATTATGTGCTACGTAGACAAAGTTCTAATATGGCATATGCTAAGAGACGGCGGCAAAAATCTGTAAATGAGAACTACTTTAAATACAACACTTAAAATACAATACATCAAGATGGCTGCCTTCAACAATCTGTAATCTCCTAGGAGAGCATGTTAAGAGACAATGCATTGGGACATTTGTGTTGGCGATCTTCCCCTATTGATAATAATATTGTATAGTAGGTTATAGTCGAAGAAAAAGAGATCACACAATCATGTCCATTACTACTTAAGATTGGGGTAGGCCCACCAGACGATCGAGAATTTTATTTGAGACCATTTCCATAATTATTTCACAGGACCAAAGGCCCCACACATCATACACAATGTACTGCCACCATCAAGCACATGTCATACACAAAAATATCATGGGACCGGTTCTCATTTGCAACTTTGTTCCTATACACCGTCGGAGGGGAAATTCATCGCCTTCTTCATCAACATCGATCATCGCTGCTCCAGTATGAGTTGTGAGTAGACCACCCCCCGGGCTATGGATACATGGGAGTAGCCAATATGTAATGGCCACTTGATTCGACTATCATGATTGTGGTCCATATGATGAGTACTTTGCGACGATGTTCATCATGTGATGAATTATTCCTTTATGTTTAGATCGCGTGAAGCTTATGTTTGGTTTATAGGTGCATATTTCTCTTTGATTATTTATCTTGTCTTGGTCAATTTAGATGTGTAATCGGTAGAGGGAGCGGTGTGCATTGGTTGTGTGTAACCTTGCAAGTGTTATTGACGATGAGGACAATGGTATACTAAACTTGTTTGTCCCGGGATGAGCCAGAGGCTTAGTGGAATATTATTCAAGTGTATGTCATCTTGCTCAAAGCAATTATATGTCATCATTGCTTATACCCGAATGATCTAGAGGTCAACAACACATCTTACATATATGTATGGAGGGTCTCGATCTATGGATTTATGGACACACTACCTATATAATATCAACAACACATCTTACATAATTTGCATAAGCACGGAATATTTCATCTTTCACATGTCTATGTTATTACTACACTTTATCTCATGGAGAATTACTATTGGTGAAACTATGAACCTTGGTCTAGTTTTTATTATAAGAAAACACCTCTAGCAACTTTCACTTTTATTTCCGGTTATTGTTTATTCCAAAAATTCAAATTTACCTGTTAAATTATCTTTTAGTATCTTGTACAATTGCAAAGCGTGTAAGGTTGACACCCTTGCTAGAGTTGTTGGTGGCACAAGTGAAGTTTTACTAGCTTATCATTGGTGATATCCTCTATGAATTTATACCTTGGTTCTCAACCGAAGAAACTTGCTACTTGCTACAAACTCCTGCACTTGAGGGCTCAACTACCTTACATCCTAGTAGACCTAGTGTAAGCTTCAACCTCCAATGCCACCGGGGAGGATAGTGAGTGTGCTTGAGAGAGAGAACACGCGAGAGGGTGGAATTTGGTGAGAAGGTGGCATCGAGACTGATAAACGATCGATCATCAAGGCGAGATATGATCTTTGCTTGCATCCTGATCTTTCACGCACTCCACTTTTAGCAGTAGTAACCCCTCATCCATGGTCACGACGTATGTGAAGTAGAGGGTTTAAACCTTGCGGTTCAACACGAGAGAACCAACCTAGACGACGACAACTCAATTAAGCGCAACATAGGAATTTTTAGACACCAATCTTCAGAACTTGATATGAGTGTCTACAGTAAGAAACACACTGTGTTCATTATAAATAACAAAACCTACAACTGATATACTTGTGGGCCCCATCCGATGTCCTTGATAGCATGTCACGTATATGTACACCTTGCCATGCACGTTCCTTGCACGGTAGAATCAGAAATAGAAATCCGATTGTGATCTCCTGCCTTTTAATCTGGCGTATTATTCTTGTATCTGTGTAGCAGCCATGGACGGTTTATACCCAACATCTAGCTTTCTTAATATTTTCCAAATGATAACCAACCTCTGATTGAGATGGTTAGGTGGACAGTGGTATCCCCAACCCACCCCTGGTGCTCGCATTTATCCTGGATTTATTTCAGGAATTCCGGCGATACGCTTTCAGTGGGAGGAGACGTTCCCGTCGACTACGAGGCGCCTACGGTGAATTCGTAAAATCTCAAGATGATATGCCAGCTCAGTCTCTCGGAGGTGCTCATAGGGGTAGGGTGCACGTGTATATGAGCGCTTATATCTGTACTGATGCTCAAAAAAAAAATGATAAGTGCCATATGTGCAACACGAAGCACTCCGGTCCTGACGTTTTTTACAGCTAAAGTTGCCACCCGAAAAGAAAAAACAAACCTAAAAAATAAAACTGAAACTTGCCATCCGAAAAGAAGTTGTCATGCTTGACAACTAAAGCTGCCATTCTTGCGTCACTAAAGTTGCCATAAAAACTGTTTGGAGTTTACATATATTCGTGCCACATGTGTGACATTTATTAGGGTCCTAATATTTTCTTGTCAAACAGACTGATATGGACATTATTAGTATGGTACGTTACATGCATCGTCACTAGTATTTTTTAACCATGCGTGCATACGCTCATAGCCATTATTGGCTTCTCTGAATTAGTTTGCTATGAATTTTTCTTTAACCTGAACAGACTTCATCTCATGTACTGTAGTTGCATGGTAGCAACAAATGCCTCAACGTTTTTATTATCAATTTTTGTCGTGGCCATATCAGAGGCTCGCCACAACCAGTGTTGGGGAGATGCGGGTTGTTGGAGTAATGGGGGCTACCCCCTAGTGCCATATCACTAACTTAGGTCTCTTTTGGTTCATAGGATAGGATTATCATAGGAATAGGAATCTTGTAGGAAGTGAGATAATATGTATCTCAAATCCTATGAGTAGGAGTAGGAAATAAGATGTCATTTGGTTGATACCAAAGGAATTTTTCCATTGAGTCTAGGCTCTTTTTTATTTTTCTATGAAATGTGGAGGATAGGAACCAATCCTATGTAGGAATAGGAATCCATTCCTATGAACCAAAGGGCTCTAAAGGAAAAAATCCTATAAAAATCCTATCCTCTAGAATTCCTATGAAATTCCTCTAAACCAAAGGAGGCCTAAGGTGTTGTTCTACCATGGGTAATGTGATCCACCATTCTATCTATTTTGTTGGTGTTGTGTTATAATGTATTTTTGGTACAAATATGCAACTACATCAAGTTTTAGTTAGTGAAATTAACCATATGTCCGCGTTTCATGGTTGTGCATACTTTTCATAATGGATTGTTTTCCTTCTTACTGCAATTGTACACAACCTTGCTATATTTAACCGTCTTACTATAATTCGTTCGTGGACAGGGGGGACTAGTCCGTGGATATGGATGCGGGAGGCAGCCATCCAATCGTAGCCGCATACATCCGGCCAACAATTCAAACCAACCGGGTGAAATTCGATCAAACCGGACGGATTTCATTCAAGTTCGGATATAATTTACATAAAAAGGTTCATATTTCGACCGTTTAACTAAAAACAACCTAAGCCCTTTACTGGACGACCACCACATACGCGTGGCCGCCCTGCCCTGCCGCACCACCGTCTCTGTCAGTGCCATCGTCCCTCCAGCGGCGGTACGACGCCGGAGGGCCGTGACAACCTTGTCTAGAGGCTGCCTGCCCCTCGCGGAGAAGCCGCTCCACCTCTTGCCACGTCGTGTGGAATGTCGCCGCGGCCATTGCCGACGTGGCCTTCTGAGCACTGATGGTTGCCTTGCCGCGGCCATTGCCGATGTGGCCTTCGGAGCCCTGATGGTTGCCTTGCCGCAGCCGGCTTTGGTGGAGCAGTCGCTAAGCGACCATTCCTCGTCGTCAAGGCGGCGGCGACGCCTGGCGACCGTCTCTGCGATGGTCAAGGAGCGGTCGAGTGCCGACACGGCGGCGAGGTCTGGGTCGTTGAGGACCCAGTCAGGCGCCACGTCGCTCTTGGCAAACGCGGAGCGACGACTGGCTTTGCGGAGACGACAACGGCGCGTCGATGCGGCCGTAGAGGCTGCACCGCGGGAACCCGAGCTTTTCCTTGACGCGACGTTTGATCTAGAGGACACGGTGGTGCAGGGGCGAGGCCGGCTCCTCCTTGATGTGGCGTGCGATCTGGATGTCGCGGTTGTGCCAGGGCGAGGCCGACTCCTCCTTCACCGGCAGGAGTGTGGATGCCTGCTCGGTCTTGACGCGGTGGCGGCGGGGAGGCCAGCTCCTCCTTCACGCATGTGGGCGATGGCGGCGATGGCCCCATGCCACGGAGCGACCGCTCCATCATTAACTCGATCTGACGGACAAAATCTTCGTCAGTCAGAGCGGTCTCCTTGAGGAGTTGGGGCGGTTGCTGCGGTGGCTCCCGCGGCGGCGGCGTTGGTGCCTGCTCCTTCTCGTCACCGGCCGTCGTGGACGCTGACAGGCCCGGAGAGCGTCTGCTGTGGCGCCAAGAACCGCCGCCGGAGGAGCTTCCGCCTACTCCGCCTGCCAGCGTGGAGCACCACGACTTCAACATTGTCGCAGCTTGGGTCGAAGAGGGGGGGGGGGCTCGGGCATGAAGACGGGGGAGGGGAGGGGGGCGGTGCTATGGGAGGGGGTGGTGCATCTTTGTGCAACTCGACGCATGGCTGAAATAGCCGTGGCGAGGAGCAGACAAAGGGCCGGTCAGCAACTTCAATGCAGGGCAACGGCCGGAGTTGGTTCCTCGGGAATCTATGTCCGCATTGAATGCGGCGCGGTAAGCGGCGCGTGCATCGGAAGAAAAGCGCGAGAGGGACGGGTGACGGGTTTTTGGTGGGACAAGGCGGTCAGAAGCGGGCTTGTGATCGGTCTGGACTCTCCTGTGAATCTCTCACGTTTATCTCCGGTTTGCGGGAGAAATTGAGTCTGAACCGCTCCGCGGATCGACACAAGTCAGCGTTGAATGACTTCTACAATCCGAACAACGCGGTCCGAATGGTTGCGGGAGGTTTACGGGTCCATCTTGGATTCCTCACCGAACCCAACCAACACAATTGAAATCGATCGCTGATTTGCTGTAGGTGTAGCTCGCCGTGACACGCTTAGACCTTGTTGGGTTATACTGTACAACTTCTCTTCGACAGGTTGGAAGTAGGGAAAACGTTGGGCGCTCGATGGCGACGCGTTCATTTTGGAATGGCCAGCATCAGAACCAGCCCTTGTGTACTGGATTGCTCATCGTTGGATGTGACCACACGCATTGGCACGCATACTCGTTCTTGCTTCCCATCGAGGGAGAACTAGGCGTGTTTGGTTTCAGTTTGGAACAGTAGCTGTATTGCATACAGACCTTAATCCAGTCTGACTCTAAAAAAACAATTTTATATGCGACATCTACGAGTTATTTGGTTGCCTGCATATGGACTTCCTGCATTAGGAGATTAATTTTGGCATGTTGTTTGGTTGCCTGCATTTTCTCGGCGCATGCAACTACACGTTGTTTGGTTGCCCGCATGGGATATGATTAAGAGTTAGCACTTGCACTTAGCACATAGGGCTAAGAGCTAGCAGAGGAAGGAGGAGAAGAAATGCAGTGTGCTCGGACCATGGCGACTGCGGTGGATAGTGGCCGTGGCGCCGTGTCCGACATGACGAGCATGGAGTCGTGGACGAGCGACCCCGCCGGCGGCACGACGAGCGACACCATCGGTGAACTAGTTGCGGTGCTCGCGCAAAGACAATGGACAGAGAAGGAGAATGCAGTGCTCGTGCCATGGTATCTTCAGTGCAGTGGACGAGAGAGGAGACCGAGATGATCGACGCCGGAAACGACTCCAGTGTAGTAGGGCGAGAGAGAGGAGGCGAAGATGATCGACCCCGTCGGCGGCGCGGCGAACTACAGTGTGCGCGAAGGTAGAGGACACAAGAAAGCAGTGTGTGCGCCATTGCAGCGTCAGTGCAGTAGGAGGATGACAGAGAGTAGGCCGAGATGAGCGACGCCGGAAACGACTCTAGTGTAGTAGCACGCGGGCAAGGAGATCAAGGGGAAGGGCTTCGATGTCGAGAGGGATGAATAGGAGGGTTCAGAGCAGAGGACAGAGGAGCTCGACATGGCGGCGTCAGTGCAGTAGACTGCTGTTGAAAGAAAGATGAAGCTACGATCGTCGAAACCAAAAACTTACAACACGAATGTTGTGAGAGACTGCGAGATTAGGCTATTGGTCAAAGAAAATTTGAAATGATCGTAGTTTCAAATCTCGCAGTCCCTCACAGCATTTTTAGTCTTTGCAGGTTCTGGTTAAGGATTGCAATTTTATCCATAGACATGGTGTTGGGTTTCGTAGTAATTTTAAAAAATTTCCTATGCACACGCAAGATCATGGTGATGCATAGCAACGAGAGGGGGAGAGTGTGATCTACGTACCCTTGTAGATCGACAACGGAAGCGTTAACTTGGTTGATGTAGTCATACGTCTTCACGGCCCGACCGATCAAGCACCGAAACTACAACACCTCCGAGTTCTAGCACACGTTCAGCTCGATGACGATCCCTGGACTCCGATCCAGCAAAGTGTCGAGGAAGAGTTCCGTCAGCACGACGGCGTGGTGACAATCTTGATGTACTACTGTCGCAGGGCTTCGACTAAGCACCGCTACAATATTATCGAGGACTATGGTGGAAGGGGGCACCGCACACGGCTAAGAATATGATCACGTGGATCAACTTGTGTCATGGGGTGCCCCCTTGCCCCCGTATATAAAGGAGCAAGGGGGAGGGGCGGCCGGCCAAGGAGGGGGCGCGCCAAGGGGAGTCCTACTCCCACTGGGAGTAGGACTCCTTCCTTCCTTGTTGGAGTAGGAGAAGGGGAAAGAGGGGGGGAGGAAAAAGGAAAAGGGGGCTGCGCCCCTTGTCCAATTCGGACCAGAGGGGGGGGGGGGGCGCAGGCCTCCTTCCTTTTGGCCTCTCTCCTTTATTCCCGTATGCCCCAATAAGGCCCATATACTGCTCGGCGAATTCCCGTAACTCTCCGGTACTCCGAAAAATACCCGAATCACTCGGAACCTTTCCGATGTCCGAATATAGTCGTCCAATATATCGATCTTTACATCTCGACCATTTCGAGACTCCTCGTCATGTCCCCGATCTCATCCGGGACTCCGAACTCCTTCGGTACATCAAAACTCATAAACTCATAATATAACTGTCATCGAAACCTTAAGCGTGCGGACCCTACGGTTCGAGAACAATGTAGACATGACCGAGACATGTCTCCGGTCAATAACCAATAGCGGAACCTGGATGCTCATATTGGCTCCTACATATTCTACGAAGATCTTTATCGGTCGGACCACATAACAACATACGTTGTTCCCTTTGTCATTGGTATGTTACTTGCCCGAGATTCGATCGTCGGTATCTCAATACCTAGTTCGATCTCATTACCGGAAAGTCTCTTTACTTGTTCCATAATACATCATCTCACAACTAACTCATTAGTTGCAATGCTTGCAAGGCTTTATGTGATGTGCATTATCGAGAGGGCCCAGAGATACCTCTCCGACAATCGGAGTGACAAATCCTAATCTCTAAATACGCCAACCCAACATGTACCTTTGGAGACACCTGTAGAGCACCTTTATAATCACCCAGTTACGTTGTGACGTTTGGTAGCACATAAAGTGTTCCTCCGGCAAACGGGAGTTGCATAATCTCATAGTCATAGGAACATGTATAAGTCATGAAGAAAGCAATAGCAACATACTAAACAATCGGGTGCTAAGCTAATGGAATGGGTCATGTCAATCAGATCATTCAACTAATGATGTGATCCCGTTAATCAAATAACAACTCTTTGTCCATGGTTAGGAAACATAACCATCTTTGATTAACGAGCTAGTCAAGTAGAGGCATACTAGTGACACTCTGTTTGTCTATGTATTCACACATGTATTATATTTCCGGTTAATACAATTCTAGCATGAATAATAAACATTTATCATGATATAAGGAAATAAATAATAACTTTATTATTGCCTCTAGGGCATATTTCCTTCACATGGATATCCATGGATATCCGACCCGAATGGATAGGGTTTAGATATGCTTTTGTGCCCATGGGCGGCGCCCAAATCCGACCCGATTGCTCGCGGGTAGGGCATAGATATAATCTTGTATCCATGGATATATCTAAACCCGACCCGATAGTATGCATTAATGGGCAAAAATCTGCTATCCCTACCCCATAGTCACATCTCCCATTGCAATTTTAAACTTTCTTATATAAATCATGCAAAATAAATTGCACAATCCCCACCGTAACTTTCATTAGTTGACATTCAATCCCCACTAACATACTCCAGCGCCCCTTTCTTTATTTTTATCTCCTCGTTAAATGACTCATTATTTCATCTTTTAGTAAAATACTAAATGATATTAGATTGTTAGTGGACGCTGATTTACCATAAGATGATGTTTACAATAACTGAAGTCTAGCTTCCCACGAGGTGAAGAATGGAAGATCCTATGTTAACATTGTCTTATGTCATATTTGTATATATTGAGAGGACCCAATGGATATCCAGTGGGTATGGATATCCATCGGGTTTGGATATGGACACAATTTTGAAGGAAATATGCCCTAGAGGCAATAATAAAGTTATTATTTATTTCCTTATATCATGATAAATGTTTATTATTCATGCTAGAATTGTATTAACCGGAAACATAATACATGTGTGAATACATAGACAAACAGAGTGTCACTAGTATGCCTCTACTTGACTAGCTCATTAATCAAAGATGGTTATGTTTCCTAACCATAGACAAAGTAGTTGTTATTTGATTAATGGGATCACATCATTAGTTGAATGATCTGATTGACATGACTCATTCCATTAGCTTAGCACCCGATCGTTTAGTATGTTGCTATTGCTTTCTTCATGACTTATACATATTCCTATGACTATGAGATTATGCAACTCCCGTTTACCGGAGGAACACTTTGGGTGCTACCAAACGTCACAACGTAACTGGATGATTATAAAGGAGTACTACAGGTGTCTCCAAAGGTAGATGTTGGGTTGGCGTATTTCGAGATTAGGATTTGTCACTCCGATTGTCGGAGAGGTATCTCTGGGCCCTCTCGGTAATGCACATCACATAAGCCTTGCAAGCATTACAACTAATATGTTAGTTGTGAGATGATGTATTACGGAACGAGTAAAGAGACTTGCCGGTAACGAGATTGAACTAGGTATTTAGAATACCGATGATCGAATCTCGGGCAAGTAACATACCGATGACAAAGGGAACGACGTATGTTGTTATGCGGTCTGACCGATAAAGATCTTCATAGAATATGTAGGAGCCAATATGGGCATCCAGGTCCCGCTATTGGTTATTGACTGGAGACATGTCTCGGTCATGTCTACATTGTTCTCGAACCCGTAGGGTCCGCAAGCTTAAGGTTACGATGACAGTTATATTACGAGTTTATGCATATTGATGTACCGAAGATAGTTCGGAGTCCCGGATGTGATCACGGACATGACGAGGAGTCTCGAAATGGTCGAGACATAAAGATTGATATATTGGAAGCCTATGTTTGGATATCGGAAGTGTTCCGGGTGAAATAGGGATTTTACCGGAGTACCGGGAGGTTACCGGAACCCCCCCGGGAGCTATATGGGCCTTAGTGGGCTTTAGTGGAAAAGAGAAGGGGCAGCCCAAGATGGGCCGCACGCCTCCCCCCTTCCCTAGTCCTATTAGGACAAGGAGAGGTGGCCGGTCCCCCTCTCTCTTTTCCCCCTCCGCGAATCCTATTCCAACTAGGATTGGGGGGGGGGAATCCTACTCCCAGAGGGAGTAGGACTCTCCTGGCGCGCCATCCTTGGCCGGCCAGCCTCCCCCCTTTAGTCCTTTATATACGGAGGCAGGGGCACCCCAGAAACACATAAGTTGATCCACATGATATATTCCTTAGCCGTGTGCGGTGCCCCCTTCCACCATAGTCCTCGATAATATTGTAGCGGAGTTTAGGCGAAGCCCTGCTGCAGTAGTACATCAAGATCGTCACCACGCCGTCATGCTGACGGAACTCTTCCCCGACACTTTGCTAGATCAGAGTCCGGGGATCGTCATCGAGCTAAACGTGTGCTAGAACTCGTAGGTGCCGTAGTTTCGGTGCTTGATCAGTCGGATCGTGAAGACGTACGACTACATCAACCAAACACTTCCGTTGTCGATCTACTAGGTATGTAGATCACACTCCCCCCCTCGTTGCTATGCATCACCATGATCTTGCGTGTGCGTAGGAATTTTTTTGAAATTACTACGAAACCCTACAGTGGCATCCGAGCCTAGGTTTTATATGTTGATGTTATATGCACGAGTAGAACACAAGTAAGTTGTGGGCGATATAAGTCATACTGCCTACCAGCATGTCATACTTTGGTTCGGCGGTATTGTTGGATGAGACGACCCGGACCGACATTACGGGTACGCTTACGCGAGACCGGTTCTCCCGACGTGCTTTGCACATAGGTGGCTTGCGGGCGACAGTCTCTCCAACTTTAGTTGAACCGAGTGTGGCTACGCCCGGTCCTTGCGAAGGTTAAAACGGAGTCAAATTGACAAACTATCGTTGTGGTTTTGATGCGTAGGTGAGATTGGTTCTTACTTAAGCCCGTAGCAGCCACGTAAAACTTGCAACAACAAAGTAGAGGACGTCTAACTTGTTTTTGCAGGGCATGTTGTGATGTGATATGGTCAAGACATGATGCTGAATTTTATTGTATGAGATGATCATGTTTTGTAACCGAGTTATCGGCAACCGGCAGGAGCCATATGGTTGTCGCTTTATTGTATGCAATGAAATCGTGATGTAATGCTTTACTTTATCACTAAACGGTAGCGATAGTCGTGGAAGCACAAGCTTGGCGAGGCGACAACGATGCTACGATGGAGATCAAGGTGTCACGCCGGTGACGATGGTGATCACGATGGTGCTTCGGAGATGGAGATCACAAGCACAAGATGATGATGGCCATATCATATCACTTATATTGATTGCATGTGATGTTTATCCTTTATGCATCTTATCTTGCTTTGATTGACGGTAGCATTATAAGATGATCTCTCACTAAATTATCAAGTAGTGTTCTCCCTGAGTATGCACCATTGCGAAAGTTCTTCGTGCTGAGACACCACGTGATGATGGGTGTGATAGGTTCTACGTTCAAATACAACGGGTGCAAACAGTTGCACACGCGGAATACTCAGGTTATACTTGACGAGCCAAGCATATACAGATATGGCCTCGGAACACGGAGACCGAAAGGTCGAGCGTGAATCATATAGTAGATATGATCAACATAATGATGTTCACCAATGAAACTACTCCATCTCACGTGATGATCGGACATGGTTTAGATGATTTGGATCACGTAATCACTTAGAGGATTAGAGGGATGTCTATCTAAGTGGGAGTTCTTTAAGTAAATTAACTAAACTTAAATTTATCATGAAACTTAGTACCTGATAGTATCTTGCTTGTGTATGTTTGATTGTAGATAGATGGCTCGTGCTGTTGTTCCGTTGAATTTTAATGCGTTCCTTGAGAAAGCAAAGTTGAAAGATGATGGTAGCAATTACACGGACTGGGTCCGTAACTTGAGGATTATCCTCATTGCTGCACAGAAGAATTACGTCCTGGAAGCACCGCTGGGTGCCAGGCCTGCTGCTGGAGCAATGCCGGATGTTATGAACGTCTGGCAGAGCAAAGCTGATGACTACTCGATAGTCTAGTGTGCCATGATTTACGTCTTAGAATCGGGACTTCAACGATGTTTTGAACGTCATCGAGCATATGAGATGTTCCAGGAGTTGAAGTTAATATTTCAAGCAAATGCCCGGATTGAGAGATATGAAGTCTCCAATAAGTTCTATAGCTGCAAGATGGAGGAGAACAGTTCTGTTAGTGAGCATATACTCAAAATGTCTGGGTATAATAATCACTTGATTCAATTGGGAGTTAATCTTCTAGATGATTGCGTCATTGACAGAATTCTCCAATCACTGCCACCAAGCTACAAGAGCTTCGTGATGAACTATAATATGCAAGGGATGAATAAGACTATTCTCGAGCTCTTCGCGATGCTGAAAGCTGCGGAGGTAGAAATCAAGAAGGAGCATCAAGTGTTGATGGTCAACAAGACCACTAGTTTCAAGAAAAAGGGCAAAGGAAAGAAGAAGGGGAACTTCAAAAAGAACGGCAAGCAAGTTGCTACTCAAGAGAAGAAACCAAAACCTGGACCTAAGCCTGAAACTGAGTGCTTCTATTGCAAGCAGACTGGTCACTGGAAGCGGAGCTGCCCCAAGTATTTGGCGGATAAGAAGGATGGCAAGGTGAACAAAGGTATATGTGATATACATGTTATTGATGTGTACCTTACTAATGCTCGCAGTAGCATCTGGGTATTTGATACTGGTTCTGTTGCTAATATTTGCAACTCGAAACAGGGACTACGGATTAAGCAAAGATTAGCTAAGGACGAGGTGACGATGCGCGTGGGAAACGGTTCGAAAGTCGATGTGATCGCAGTCGGCACGCTACCTCTACATCTACCTTCGGGATTAATATTAGACCTAAATAATTGTTATTTGGTGCCAGCGTTAAGCATGAACATTATATCTGGATCTTGTTTGATGCGAGACGGTTATTCATTTAAATCAGAGAATAATGGTTGTTCTATTTATATGAGTAATATCTTTTATGGTCATGCACCCTTGAAGAGTGGTCTATTCTTGTTGAATCTCGATAGTAGTAACACACATATTCATAATGTTGAAGCCAAAAGATGCAGAGTTGATAATGATGGTGCAACTTATTTGTGGCACTGCCGTTTAGGTCATATCGGTGTAAAGCGCATGAAGAAACTCCATACTGATGGACTTTTGGAACCACTTGATTATGAATCACTTGGTACTTGCGAACCGTGCCTCATGGGCAAGATGACTAAAACACCGTTCTCCGGTTCTATGGAGAGAGCAACAGATTTGTTGGAAATCATACATACAGATGTATGTGGTCCAATGAATATTGAGGCTCGTGGCGGATATCGTTATTTTCTCACCTTCACAGATGATTTGAGCAGATATGGGTATATCTACTTAATGAAACATAAGTCTGAAACATTTGAAAAGTTCAAAGAATTTCAGAGTGAAGTTGAAAATCATCGTAACAAGAAAATAAAGTTTCTACGATCTGATCGTGGAGGAGAATATTTGAGTTACGAGTTTGGTGTACATTTGAAAAATTGTGGAATAGTTTCACAACTCACGCCACCCGGAACACCATAGCGTAATGGTGTGTCCGAACGTCGTAATCGTACTTTACTAGATATGGTGCGATCTATGATGTCTCTTACTGATTTACCGCTATCGTTTTGGGGATACGCTCTAGAGACGGCCGCATTCACGTTAAATAGGGCACCATCAAAATCCTTTGAGACGACGCCTTATGAACTATGGTTGGCAAGAAACCAAAGTTGTCGTTTCTAAAAGTTTGGGGCTGCGATGCTTATGTGAAAAAACTTCAACCTGATAAGCTCGAACCCAAATCGGATAAATGTGTCTTCATAGGATATCCAAAGGAGACTATTGGATACACCTTCTATCACAGATCCGAAGGCAAGACTTTTGTTGCTAAGTGCGGAAATTTTCTAGAGAAGGAGTTTCTCTCGAAAGAAGTGAGTGGGAGGAAAGTAGAACTTGACGAGGTAACTGTACCTGCTCCCTTATTGGAAAGTAGTACATCACAGAAAACTGTTTCTGTGACACCTACACCAGTTAGTGAGGAAGCTAATGATAATGATCATGAAACTTCAGAACAAGATACTACTGAACCTCGTAGATGAACCAGAGTAAGATCCGCACCAGAGTGGTATGGTAATCCCGTTCTGGAAGTCACGCTACTAGATCATGATGAACCTACGAACTATGAAGAAGCGATGGTGAGCCCAGATTCCGCAAAATGGCTTGAAGCCATGAAATCTGAGATGGGATCCATGTATGAGAACAAAGTGTGGACTTTGGTTGACTTGCCCGATGATCGGCAAGCAATTGAGAATAAATGGATCTTCAAGAAGAAGACTGACGCTGACGGTAATATTACTGTCTACAAAGCTCGACTTGTCGCAAAAGGTTTTCGGCAAGTTCAAGGGATTGACTACGATGAGACCTTCTCACCCGTAGCGATGCTTAAGTCTGTCCGAATCATGTTAGCAATTGCCGCATTTTATGATTATGAAATTTGGCAGATGGATGTCAAAACTGCATTCCTGAATGGATTTCTGGAAGAAGAGTTGTATATGATGCAACCAGAAGGTTTTGTCGATCCAAAGGGAGCTAACAAAGTGTGCAAGCTCCAGCGATCCATTTATGGACTGGTGCAAGCCTCTCGGAGTTGGAATAAACGTTTTGATAGTGTGATCAAAGCATTTGGTTTTATACAGACTTTTGGAGAAGCCTGTATTTACAAGAAAGTGAGTGGGAGCTCTGTAGCATTTCTGATATTATATGTAGATGACATATTACTGATTGGAAATGATATAGAATTTCTGGATAGCATAAAGGGATACTTGAATAAGAGTTTTTCAATGAAAGACCTCGGTGAAGCTGCTTATATATTAGGCATTAAGATCTATAGAGATAGATCAAGACGCCTAATTGGACTTTCACAAAGCACATACCTTGACAAAGTTTTGAAAAAGTTCAAAATGGATCAAGCAAAGAAAGGGTTCTTGCCTGTGTTACAAGGTGTGAAGTTGAGTAAGACTCAATGCCCGACCACTGCAGAAGATAGAGAGAATATGAAAGATGTTCCCTATGCATCAGCCATAGGATCTATCATGTATGCAATGCTGTGTACCAGACCTGATGTGTGCCTTGCTATAAGTCTAGCAGGGAGGTACCAAAGTAATCCAGGAGTGGATCACTGGACAGCGGTCAAGAACATCCTGAAATACCTGAAAAGGACTAAGGATATGTTTCTCATATATGGAGGTGACAAAGAACTCATCGTAAAAGGTTACGTTGATGCAAGCTTTGACACTGATCCGGACGATTCTAAATCTCAAACCGGATACGTGTTTACACTAAACGGTGGGGCTGTAAGTTGGTGCAGTTCTAAACAAAGCGTCGTAGCGGGATTTACATGTGAAGCGGAATACATAGCTGCTTCGGAAGCAGCAAATGAAGGAGTCTGGATGAAGGAGTTCATATCCGATCTAGGTGTCATACCTAGTGCATCGGGTCCAATGAAAATCTTTTGTGACAATACTGGTGCAATTGCCTTGGCAAAGGAATCCAGGTTTCACAAGAGAACCAAGCACATCAAGAGACGCTTCAATTCCATCCGGGATCTAGTCCAGGTAGGAGACATAGAGATTTGCAAGATACATACGGATCTGAATGTTGCAGACCCGTTGACTAAGCCTCTTCCACAAGCAAAACATGATCAGCACCAAGGCTCCATGGGTGTTAGAATCATTACTGTGTAATCTAGATTATTGACTCTAGTGCAAGTGGGAGACTGAAGGAAATATGCCCTAGAGGCAATAATAAAGTTATTATTTATTTCCTTATATCATGATAAATGTTTATTATTCATGCTAGAATTGTATTAACCGGAAACATAATACATGTGTGAATACATAGACAAACAGAGTGTCACTAGTATGCCTCTACTTGACTAGCTCATTAATCAAAGATGGTTATGTTTCCTAACCATAGACAAAGTAGTTGTTATTTGATTAATGGGATCACATCATTAGTTGAATGATCTGATTGACATGACCCATTCCATTAGCTTAGCACCCGATCGTTTAGTATGTTGCTATTGCTTTCTTCATGACTTATACATGTTCCTATGACTATGAGATTATGCAACTCCCGTTTACCGGAGGAACAATTTGGGTGCTACCAAACGTCACAATGTAACTGGGTGATTATAAAGGAGTACTGCAGGTGTCTCCAAAGGTAGATGTTGGGTTGGCGTATTTCGAGATTAGGATTTGTCACTCCGATTGTCGGAGAGGTATCTCTGGGCCCTCTCGGTAATGCACATCACATAAGCCTTGCAAGCATTACAACTAATATGTTAGTTGTGAGATGATGTATTACGGAACGAGTAAAGAGACTTGCCGGTAACGAGATTGAACTAGGTATTTAGAATACCGACGATCGAACCTCGGGCAAGTAACATACCGATGACAAAGGGAACGACATATGTTGTTATGCGGTCTGACCGATAAAGATCTTCGTAGAATATGTAGGAGCCAATATGGGCATCCAGGTCCCGCTATTGGTTATTGACTGGAGACATGTCTCGGTCATGTCTACATTGTTCTCGAACCCGTAGGGTCCGCACGCTTAAGGTTACGATGACAGTTATATTATGAGTTTATGCATATTGATGTACCGAAGATAGTTCGGAGTCCCGGATGTGATCACCGACATGACGAGGAGTCTCGAAATGGTCGAGACATAAATATTGATATATTGGAAGCCTATGTTTGGATATCAGAAGTGTTCCGGGTGAAATCGGGATTTTACCGGAGTACCGGGAGGTTGCCGGAACCCCCCCCGGGAGCTATATGGGCCTTAGTGGGCTTTAGTGGAAAAGAGAAGGGGCAGCCCAAGATGGGCCGCGCGTCTCCCCCCTCCCCTAGTCCTATTAGGACAAGGAGAGCTGGCCGGCCCCCCTCTCTCTTTTCCCCCTCCGTGAATCCTATTCCAACTAGGATGGGGGGGGGGAATCCTACTCCCAGAGGGAGTAGGACTCTCCTGGCGCGCCATCCTTGGCCGGCCAGCCTCCCCCCTTTAGTCATTTATATATGGAGGCAGGGGCACCCCAGAAACACACAAGTTGATCCACGTGATCTATTCCTTAGCCGTGTGCGGTGCCCCCTTCCACCATAGTCCTCGATAATATTGTAGCGGAGTTTAGGCGAAGCCCTGCTGCAGTAGTACATCAAGATCGTCACCACGCCGTCGTGCTGACGGAACTCTTCCCCGACACTTTGCTGGATCAGAGTCCGGGGATCGTCATCGAGCTGAACGTGTGCTAGAACTCGGAGGTGCCGTAGTTTCGGTGCTTGATCGGTCGGATCATGAAGACGTACGACTACATCAACCAAACGCTTCCGTTGTCGATCTACTAGGTATGTAGATCACACTCCCCCCTCGTTGCTATGCATCACCATGATCTTGCGTGTGCGTAGGAATTTTTTTGAAATTACTACAAAACCCTACAAATTTTTCACCCGTGGACTTTTTCATGGACGGGTAAAGACTGTCTTCATGGATATGGATATGGATTTGATATTGTTCAACCCAATCCAAACCTGACCCATTGCCATCCTTAGTTCTGGTTGCACAAGGTTGGTCCACACCCGGTTGGTCCTGTTGCCAGACCTGGACGCTCGCTCAGCATGCACATGTGAATGATAAATGCGCAGTGCTTCGAGGAAGTTCCAAACCAGATGTTTCGAATTAGTTAAATTTAAACTAGTCTGAAATATATCCATGATTGGTCTCGTTCTAAAGATCTTATCTCTAGAATTCAAATATATAAAAAAATCATAAGAGAAAATTTGGTTTTGAAGATATGAACCATCCACATTATTTTTTTTGAAAAACTTTAATTTATTCAACTTCAATCATGGCATTACAACGAACCAGAAATAAATATAGACCATCTAGCAACGACTACAAACACTGAAGCGAGCTGAAGGCGCGCCGCCATCATCGCCCATTCATCGCCGGACTCGGGCACAACTTGTTGTACTAGACAGTTGGGAAGTCATCGTGCTAAGGCCCCATAGGACCAGCACCCCAGAACAACAACCACCGCCGATGAAGAATAACGTAGGTCGGAAGGATCCAAACCGACGAACACGAACGTAGACGAACAACGACAAGATCCAAGCAAATCCATCAAAGATAGATCTGCCGGAGACACACCTTCACACGCTCACCAACGATACTAGACGCACCGTTGGAATGAGGGTTAGGCAAGGAGACCTTTATTCCATATTTAGGAAGACGCCGCCTTCTCGCCTTCTTGAACAGGACACAAAACCTAACAAGATTAAAAAAAGAGACTAAAAACGAAGCCCTTCCGTCGGCCTTTACCAGGATCCACCGCGCCTCCATGGCTCTAGGGCCACCAGAGACGAGGCAGACCCGCGCCGACGTTGGCGAGAGGAACAAACCCTAACTTTTTTTCTTGGAGGAGAACGAGGCGGCTGCTGGTGAAGCATCCAAATTATAACTGTGTATACGGGTGAGTGGCCAGAGATGCATTTTTTTAGCTAACTAGTTTTTGTACCCCATCAATGGTGTAACACCAAATCTGGTGAACTGTGTGAGTGAGCAGGCTCACTACTTTTCGCAATCGCTTTTACCCCATCAATGGTCCATTACTTCGGGTGCATGGGCCCTCTTAGTACCAAGTAATATAGCAACCATAGGAGAACTTAGGGCATCTCCAGCCGCGCCCCCAACAGGCCCTCCCCAGGTGATTTTGCCGCGCCGGCGCCAAAAAAACGGCCCAATCGCGCCCCCAGAAGCCCGTTTTTCGCCGGCTCAGGCCAAAACTGGTGCCGGCGGACCCAGGCCGAACCCGGCGCCCTGGGGGCGCTTAGGGAGCCGGCACAAGCAAAAAAGGCGTGTGGGCCCGCCTTGGCGGCGACCCGAGGGCCTTTTCCCGCCGCTTCTTAACGCTTTTCCCTCGCATCTCTTCTGCTCGCTCGCCTTCCTCCCGCCATTCCCACCCTTTCTCCCGCCAAACCCCCTCCAGCTCGCCTTCCAGTCGCCGCCATGCCGCGCGCGGCGGCAACCACGACTGGCACCATGGCCCAGCCGAAGCAGAGGAAGCCGAGGGCGCCGCCATCGAAGCCACCGGGCATGTCGAACGTCGAGTGGAGGGTGGAAGTTCAGCGATGCGACGCAGTCACCACCGATCGGCGGAACAGGGCCATTGCCAAGAAGGCCTGCGACAACGCGGCACGTGCGGCGGTGTCTTCCTCATCGGTCGACCACGCGGGGATGATGAATCCACCCATCGTCAGCCACGCCCAGTACGCGCCCTGGGGACAGCAGGGCGTCGGATCTTCATGGGGATCGTCATCGCCCGGCTACGCCGACGGCGACGCGCACGGGGGGTTCAACCCAAACGTGACCTTCCCCCATGGCCACCCCGCGACGCGCACACCCTCGCCCGCCTTCGTCGGCGTGTAGTACCCTCCATACAACTACTCGCCGCCCACCGCCTACGCGTCCACACCGATGCCCCATCTCCACCGTGGACCGCTGCCCTTCTCGCACCTCGGCGACACGGACGACACAGGAGCCGACATGGACGACATCATCGCGACAGGATCGACCGCGCCTGTTGCGTCTCCCGGGTTCCCCACCCAGGACGAGGTAGTGGATCTCAGCGGCGACATGGAGGCCGAGCTCGGCTACATCTACGGCGAGGACGCGCACGAAGCGCAGGAACCCGAGGAGGAGGAGGAGGACGAGGAGGAGGAGGAGCCGGCTCCTGTTCCGACGAAGGGGCGCCAGAAAAAGAAGAAGCGGGCTGCTAGGTCAGGCGAACCGCGCATCAAGTGGACGTCCAAGGAGGAGGAATGCCTCGCCGAAGCATGGAAAGTCGTCGGCCTCGACCCGACCACCGGCGCGAACCAGAGCTTGGAGACGTACTGGGACCACATCAAGGCCGAGTTCGACGAGCGAAAGCTCGTCGACCCGTACTTCAAAGGCGTCTACATGCAGCGCGGATCCAAGGCGATGGCGAACCATTGGGGGCGTATCCAGTTGGTGTGCAACAAATGGCATGGAATCGTCAAGGAGGTCGCGGCTCGCCCAGAGAGCGGCGCCAGCGTTGAGGATCAGGTACGCACGCCGTTCGCCCGCATCTCTTTGTCGTCAACGCCTGCCGCCCGCCAACTGTTTGTTCCTTCGCGCAGCTGCTGCGTATGTTCACCATGTATCGGCGCGACAACCAAGACGCCGACTTCAAGAACCTCCACATCTACAAGCGCATTGACAAGTGCGAGAAGTGGGCGGAAGTCTGATGTACCCTCGACAAGGCCAAGGAGACATACAAGCTGGACGCGATGACTCCGGGCACGTCACAGGGGCGGCCGGACGGCCACAAATTGGCAAAGAAGGGGAAAAACGCCGACGCGGCAACCGCGCGAGTGCAGGAGTCCATCGAGCATTGCCTCGCCGACGCCCAGGCCCGGGCCGTCCTACGTGAAGAGAAGACCGAGGCGCGGTGGTCGTCGCTGATGAAGAACAGCGCCATCAAGCTCGACCTGCTCCGAATGAACGTCGCCGCGAAGAAGAGGAACACCGACATGGCTTTTCTGATGGGTGGGGCGGACATGCTCCAGAGCAACAACGAGCAGCTCAGGGCGTGGTACATGGCGGAGCGCGGCCTCATCCTGAACCAGATGCAGACGACAACGCCGACGACGCAAGCTCCCGCGCCCGCGACCACACGGACGCCAAGCCCAAAGGACGCCTCTACATCACCGCCCAGCAGTGCCGAAGCCGCGCCGACACAGCCCAGCACCGAAGTAGCTCCGACACCGCCGAGCCCGCGCACGCCGACTCCGCCAACGCCGACTCCGCCAACGCCTGGAGCTGACCCCGCCGAGTGAATCATTGCGCACGCAAACTTGCGGTGTGCGGCGCTCTGTTTTTTGTAACGCCAGACTACGTCCGATCGCCGGATTTGTGGCGTCTTTTGGGAGCGGGAACGACCAAGTTTAAATTTCCCGCATCCTGGGGCCGGCGCTTGGGGGCGTGACTGGGAGCTAGGTCGCCCCCATGGGCCGAACTAGCGCCGGCACGCTCCCAGGCCGCTCTATTTAGGCGCCCTGGGGGGCCGAACGGCTGGAGATGCCCTTACTGCATTGGGTTTGGGTGGCGGTGGAAGTCACCTTCAGCGGCCCGACACTAGGCTTTCCCTGATGATTTTTAATCTTCATTTTTAGAATGGTGGTTTATGGGTTTTCTTTGGGCAAAAAAAGGGTTAAACCATGAGTTAATTATCTCCTTGGATTCTTTTGTACTGAATCCTTTGATAGTTTGCTTACTATTGTATTAATGCCTACCACAAGCATGGGCGAACCCACCATAATACATTGATATTTACATGAATACCCTTTTTTGGTGAAAAATAAATGTGCGTACATCGGTTTAACATTAAATAATAAATGAATTACTAAGTCTTGTAAAGGAAAGACATAGTATATTCGGTAGGAGCATAAGGGGGGATGTATTAGATTCAATTTGTTTTTACATTTCTTTCTTTTATTTAGTTTGTGAGTCTCTTTTGTATACATGCTAAAAACCACGTCTCCGTGCGAAAGGTGTTTCTCAATAAGGCAAAATAGACATTTTCGTTGCAAAAACATTTATATGTACTGTTTTTTAATGGAGTCTAAATTATGAACTTGCATTTGTGTGAACCTATAAATATGGTATACATAGATCTTGATAAATAAAAGCTTCTTTTGTTGTGAGTTACGGTGAACATGAGGGATTTTTTTCTCAACCAACCATGCATCATATGCAAACTTAAAGCCAAAGGTTTTGTTTGCTGGATGAGAGGTGTTGGATTCCTCGAGGTTGTGAAGGCTCCATCTAGTAATCTTTAATATGCATTGGAATTGGTTTATGCCTAGACCATAAAGTTAGAATGCAAGTATGATCTAAAACCAATTAAATGAAAGCTAATTTACATAAAATATTTAGAAGATAATGCATCAAGTTAGTTGTCTCTAAAGATATCCCATTTCTTAGGAGAGCATCCTAAGTGACAGTGCATCAAGAGTTACCTAACATGCAACATATGTGTTGTCAATGTGTCCTTATTGATTTTTTGTAACTATCCCTATTGAATATTGGTAACAAGTTTATAGTAAAGTCGGCTTATAACTTGGCGTTTGAGGAAGTACATCGTGCTGCTGAAACTTCTTCCAGCTCGGTGCCGTCAGGTCAAAGGAAATGTTGGAGCTTCATTTGGAAGAGCCGGTGAAAGCGCGTTATATCGACCAGAGGAGGAGTGAATAGGCGATTTTTATGAAAGTCTTCAAAACGTGGAAGTTATGAAGACAAACGATAGAAATAAACCTATTACCATGCAGCGGAAGGTAGACTACACTAGGCAAACCATAGTCAAGTATTCAATAGAGTGAAAGCACAATGACTAATAGCAGCAATGTAGTAAGGATCAGGTAGGAGGATATTATGAAGCCAAACAGAACACGCAGTCACTTAGTGAAGACAAAAGATAGTGCAATCATACAATGACTTCACAAGGACCAACAGTAAGTAAAGGGAAGGGAAGGATGAAACCAGTGACTCATTGAAGACAATGATTTGTTGGACCAGTTCCAATTGCTGTGACAACTGTACGTCTGGTTAGGGCGGCTAGGTATTTAAACCCGAGGATACACAGTCCCGGACACCCAGTCCTCACCGTATTCCCCTTGAGCTAAGGTCACACAGACCTTGCCTAATCACTCTGGTAAGTCTTCAAGGTAGACTCCCAAACCTTCACAGACTTCGTTCACCGGCAATCCACAATGTCTCTTGGATGCTCAGAACGCGGCGCCTAACCGGCTGGAGGATTCACAGTCCTCAAGTGTAATAAGTCTTCAGATCACACAGACAAGAAGACTTAAGTGATGCCTAACACTCTTTGGCTCTGGGTGGTTAGGGCTTTATCCTCGCAAGGAATTCTCTCTCAAAGGCTTCAAGTTGGGTTGCTCTCAAATGACAAAAGCCGTACTCTAACTCTGAGCAGCCAACCGTTTATGGTTGTAGGGGGTGGGCTATTTATAGCCACTAGGCAACCCGACCTGATTTGTCCGAAATGACCCTGGGTCACTAAGGAACTGACACGTGTTCCAACGGTCAGATTTCAAACTCAGACGGCAACTTTACTTGGGCTACAAGCAAAGCTGACTTGTCCGACTCTGGACAAGTTTCGCTCTCATAGTCTTCACTCGAAGACATAGGTTTTGGTTAAGCATCACTTCAGTCATTCTGACTGGTTCACTTGGACCCCACTTAACAGTACGGTGGTTCCTATGACTCAACAAAGAAGAAACAGAACTACAAAAGATCTAAGTCTTCGAGCTCCATAGGCTTCATGCGATGTCTTCTCTTGTCATAGTCTTCAATGAGAATATCTTCATATACTACCTTTGACATCAATGTCTTCATACATTTTTAGGGGTCATCTCTGGTAGAAAAACCGAATCAATGAGGGACTTCTACCTGTGTTATCCTGCAATTCTCACAAACACATCAGTCCCTCAACTAGGTTTGTCGTCAATACTCCAAAACCAACTAGGGGTGGCACTAGATGCACTTACAATCTCCCCCTTTTTGGTGATTGATGACAAACTAGTTAAAGTTTTCAACGGGGAATATAATATGTGAAATTGTAAAGAATAAGGAATTGTCTTCATAAGTTGCAAGGGCTCCCCCTGAAGATGTGCATATAAGTAATTTGCTTTTGGAATGCAAATGCACATGGCAGGTTGTGCTTGTGGAGATCCTCTTCAACTTATGATGACAATCCACTATGCATGTGAAGGTATGTGAAGATAATGACATGCATAATGGAAAATGGACGTCTGCAAAATGATCTAAGTGCGGAATTTATCATCGCACATGCGGAATTTATCATTGCATCACAAAGTAGCAAATAAGTAGCAGACGACCATCGAGTTTAAGTGTTACAACTCAAAGAACCAAATGTATCAAAACGAGAGTTGTAGACACGAAGCAAAATATAAAGCACCTGCCCATATGGACCTGCTTGAAGACTATCAAACTCATATGCTTCTCCCCCTTTTGTCAGGAAGGACCAAAAAGGTTTGAAGACATAGAGCATCTACTCGTTCCCATGAAGAGTAGGTGAAGCAGCAGGGTCGTCGGTGGTGTTCGGCGGTGCAGAAGAACTTGGAGTAGTTTCAAAGCATGCTGAAGGAGGTGGCGGTGAAGTGGCATCGTCTTCATCCTCGATCACTCTGGCATTCACAGTTGCAGCAGAGGAAGAGAACTCAGAGTCTTCGAGAGATGGAGTTCGTCGCAGCACGGCCCTTCGAGGAGGTGTGGAGTCAAACTTGAAGCGTTCAGAGAAGTCATCCTCTTGAAGATCATCTTCAGAGCACATCAGCGTCAGCCCTTTCCATGTGCGTCGAGAGGTTTCATGGGCAACAAAAGCATTCTTGGTGGAAAGATTGCGAATGCGGTTGACATCCACCAAGAGGCTTTGCATTTGGCGCTTCAACCAGTCATGATGCCTATCCTGTTTCTGATGAAGAGCCACCAGAAGCTCTCGGTCATTAAGAACACGAGTGCGCTTCTTGGGTCGTTGGGCAGTTGTGCTGTCGGTGGCTTCAGTAAGGGCAGGATGTGGTGCACGTGTAGTTCCAGCCAAAGGATATACACGAGTGACTGCTTCAACTCCTTCAATGTTCTGAGAGAAACTTTGATGCTCCGCATTCTGAAGACTTAGAGGTTCCTTGGCAGGCTCAGGATAAATGGCTTCAATAGACATATCCACATCGGGCAGAAAGATCCGATGATTGCGAGTAGATGGCTGATATAAGATAGCGGAGTGGAGTTTGATCAGCCGCATTATCCATGGAGCGTAGAACTTCAAGCCAAAAAGATCAGAGCCTGATGCAGCAAGTTGGCAGATGAAGAAGTCCTGTGCATTGAAGCATTTGCCATGAAGAATATAGAAGACCAAGGTCTTCATTGCACTTTCCAGCTTGGCATGTGGAGAGTGTCCTTTGATGGGCCAGAGAGTTCGCCTTATGATGTGATAAATAGTCCTTGGCAGATACTCAAGGTCTTCAACAAAGAACTCTTTGGGATATGCAGCATCTTGGGGCAATGGCTTCATCATACTGAGCATCTGACTCATGTTGGGTTCAGGCTTCTAAAAGATGCTTTCCATAGCTTCACTGTGAATCTAACAGCCAGTTTCGTAGAGATCGCCAGGAGTGGGTAGACCAGTGAGCTCAATGATGTCAAAGGCTTTGGCTTCGTGATGAACGTTTCCTGTCATCCACTCCAGGACCCAAGTCTTCGGATCTCTGTTGTACCCGCGGATGTGAAGTGTGGCATAGAATTGGAGCATCGACTCTTCATTCCAATGCTCTTGGTCGGTGACGAACGGCAGCAATCCAACCTCTTTGAAGCAATCAGAGCTTCTTCCAGGCAGGGCAGACCAACTATTGCTTCAATGTCAAGACGCTTGTGTGAGAAGATGCGACCTTGATTGTATAAAATGCAGGAGTAATAGCTTCACTATGGATAGCTCCAGAACCAATCATATGATATTATTTCCCTTGAGTAGGGGTTCCTGGAGCTATTGAAGAAAGTTTTGTCTGCTCTGAAGCCATTGACATTGAAGGATCCAGGTGCTGATGCAGGACCTGGAAACCTGGGCAATCTTGGGATTGGCTTCTGTACCTGAGGCCTGTGCTCAACATGATAGTCGAACTGAGGGCCAGCAGCAGGCGCAGGAACAGAAGCAGTGGGATCAGTGGCTTCGCTGACTTCTGGTGCTTGGGTTGGTGAAGGCTCCACATTAGCTTCAGCCATGACAGGTCAGTGGCTTCATTGGTGTTGGTGGTGGCAGCCTCAAGATTCTCAACCTCCACTTGACGAGCTGGAGGGTCGGTCACAGTCACGTTCTCCTCAAGAACAGCTTCTTGGTGGGATGGGGGAGTAGCAGCTTTTGGGGTTTCTTCTTCATCGGCTGATGCAGCCGGAATGTCTTCAGCAACTGTAGCTTCAGACTCAGAGACTGGAGACCTTGGTCCTTTGCGAAGCCTGCATAACGCTGGCGACGCCTGTGGAGTTGGAGTTGGCTGGGCCTCAAAGTCTTCTTCCTCTTGTGCTTGTGGGCGATCAGCCCATGATGCATCCTAAGCAATTGGCGTAAGAGGACGACCAATGCTGACGAGTTCACTGTGCGTTAGCACAGGCGATGATACCTATTGGTGCTCGAGCTGAGGAAGAACTGCATCATCTTCAACATGGTCATGGTGACCAATGTCTTCAGCAGCGATGGGATTAGCTGCTGGAAAGTCTTCAGCTTCATGAGCCTCTATGAAAGCAGGCTCATGGACAGTCAGTTGACGTTCTTGAGGTTCAGCGTCAGGGCGAACCATGGAGATGGGTTCAACAATCAAGGGCTCTATGGTAGCAGCCCGTTCCTTCTTGGTCTTCCGCTTCTTCTTGGAGGGGGCAGTAGCAGAGGCTTCGGGATGTTTCCTCTTCCTTGATTTAGCCTCAGCAGTCCTCGTCTTCTTCAGCTCTGAAGCGGTTGACCGGCCTTTGGCTTCAAGCCATTCATGCTAGTTGGGAAGACAATGGGATCTGCTTCCTGCCTTGGTGCGTTGGGTTCGGCCACAGTGGGCTTCTTCTTCTGCTTAGCAGCCATCCTGGGATCAATGCACAGACGCCCAAGGGCCTTGCGCTTCTCAGCCTCGTTGTAGCCTTGTACACACTTGTCAGCCAGGCTCTTCATGCGCTCCCGAGAACCCTGAGCTTCTGCGCGTTTCTTGAGAAAGGCTTCTTTGAGCTCGTGCAGCATAATCTTGAAGTTTTTTACCTCTTAAACGCTGAGCTTGGCCATATGCTTCTTGAACTGAGCTTTCTCAAAGTCAATCTTTTGCTTCAGTTTAACAATGCGCTAGGCGATAGCTAATTCTGAAGCAATGGCGCCATGGAAGGTGACACTGAAGCCAATTGGTAGTTGCAGATCTTCGAAGCTGATGTTGGGCGTGTCAAACCACTCATCAATGAAGTTGTGGATGATTTTCACGTCAAAGAGAGGCAGATCATTGAAGATTTCTGCTTCTTCTTTGCTCTTGATGAGTTGCTCAAGAGCGTCATCTGCAAGATCTTCATCACTGGACAGATCAATGGCATCGTTTCGCAGAATGGCAGCAGCTGTCAGTTCTTGGCCGGTGTGTGGCAGAGGCCTCTTTACCTTCTGGGGCTTGGAGATGCGTGACAAATCTTCAGACTGCACACTGTCTTCAGGAGGTGCAGTGGCCAGTGGCTTCGCCCGTGAGATTTTTGGTGCAGAGGTAGGCTTTGAAGCTTTTGGCTGCTTCAGCTTCTTTGGCTTCGGCGCTATAGGCGCTTCATCTGATTCAGCGTCATCTGCAGGCTCATTCACGGCAGTCCCTTGAACCACGATACGGGTGATGAGACCTTCAAGGTTGTAGAAGGGCCCAAGAAGATTGGGTTCAGCTTCGCGAGTTCCATCAGCACGGGGAGCAGAGGGACCGGGGTTGAAGTCTAATCCCAAAGACTTCTTGTTCTGCTTTGCTGAGTTCTTGGCAAACTAGAAGTTGTGCTTGAACAGATTGTCGTCACGGCACCATAGTAGTGACGATGGGTGTGCATCTGCAGGCTATGGCCCACGGACCATGCAGGGATAGAAGCCTTGTTCAATGGCTTCTTCTCTGGACCTGGGTTGAAGATTCTTATATAGGATGTCTCCCCACAGTCGCTTGATGGCATTTTTCTCAGCATATTCTTGGGTCACAAACCGGTATTTGAACCATTGTTCTGCCCAATATCTTCGAATCCACTGGATTCGGGTCTTGCACTGATTATAATCCTCTTCAGGATCTGTCTTGTAGAGTTCTGAGAGGTCATCAGGCAGATCTCTTGATGTTCCGCCACGACACTGTCTGCCTCCCTTCCTTGCAGATTTCTCTGAAGTCATGAATTTTAAACTGAAAGGCTTCAATACGTTCAAAGGCTTCAAAGGTTTTCGCTTGCTGGACAAACAGGAACTGGCTTCGGGAGAATTTATATGATGCTGTAAGAATTCTGCAAATGAATGCAGACTATGAGAACCAAGGGATTCTCCCACGGACATGTACCTGTGACAGCATTAAGGTGCGAGGGAAGGGGAAGAGGTCATATGCATTCTCAGAAGATTTTGAAGATAAATCAGTTTAGAAGACATTGACCTCATCATGCGAAGACATTCACTCATAGATAAGGAGTTGGTTCCAGATTTGTACGAATCCAGAGATCAGTACAAGTGAGGAATCTAACTACTTTGTGAAGCATAAGTGAATATACTAGGCATGTTATGAGATGCAGTATGAAAGAGATCCAACTTGTGTGAATAGAAACTGCTTGTGGTAGAAAGTGACAAAGCTATAGGATCAAAGGGGCCGTAAAAAGGAAGTTTTATTTACCACACGTAGAACTGCTAGACGGAGTGGAAGAGGAGGTCGAGCAGTTCGATCGTCCGTGCCCTAACTTGGCGACGGAGGACACCTACGGCGACGGCGGAGAGGACGATGTCCGCGGTTGGCGTGAGGACGGCGTCGGAGAGGTTGTGGCAGCGAAGCGCTTCGTCGAGGGCTAGCGGTGGCGCTAGGGTTCGTGCGAGAGTGGAAGAAGAGATAATGACTGCGGTGAGGCGTGTATTTATAGGTACAGGGGCGACTCAGTGTTATTACACAGGTGCCCCTGGTGATTCACATCTGAGGAACACGTGGCCATCATGCAGCATGTCAGAGGCTGTTCCACGTCCCACGCACACCTGGATTGTCGGGTGGTCGTTCCCACTTCTCCGGGTTTCAGGTGAAGGAATGAGCATTGAAAACAGACTTAATGTTTGTCTCTGTATCTTCTGCTGACAAGGACGCAGAGAAGACATTCGACAGTTTCAATAGAATGCATATGACTTGGAGAGATAGAGTTTGAGATAGAAAGCATAGAGAGATTAGGGTCCGATCACATTCACTTAGTTCAAAAGATTCAACAAGAAGACATAGCTATAAGTGAACGCTGTAGAGGACAGAACATTAGTATATATATATATATATATTCAACATAGTGAAGATAATCATGAAGACATGTTGAGATTGAAGCCAAACCAAATGTGAAAACATAGCAAATGTAACGCCATGAGTGAAACACTTCAAACAGAACATTTGGTGGTGGTGTTACCCACCGTATAGGAAGTATTAGACCCAGACACGGCGCACAATTATCGTGGCACTCCAAAGTCAAATTCCACATTAATGTATTCACACTTAGAATGTATGTCTTCATTGATTGAAGATATACTTTACTTCGTGTGTTGCACATCTAAGTCATCAATATGCATAAGTGTTAGGATGTGTGCCTGATCACAGGACATTTGAGGATTCCAAGATATTTAGCTCACACCGTAACTTGCAAAATCTCTTCTCATCCAAGGGCTTGGTGAAGATATCTGCCAATTGTTCTTCAGTGTTGACGTGTATGATATCAATGTCTTCCTTCACAACATGATCTCTGAGAAAGTGATGACGAATTTCAATGTGCTTTGTCTTCGAGTGCTGAACTGGGTTGTTGGCAATCTTGATGGCGCTTTCGTTGTCGCAGTAGAGTAGCACTTGCTTCAGATGAATGCCATAGTCCTTGAGTGTTTGCTTCATCCACAGAAGCTGAGCGCAGCAAGATCCAGCAGCAATGTATTCAGATTCAGCAGTGGAGAGAGATACACAGTTCTGCTTCTTTGAAGACCAACATACAAGTGATCGTCCTAGAAAATGACATGTGTCTGATGTAGACTTGCGACCCACCTTGTCACCAGCATAATCAACACCCGAGAATCCAACCAGATCAAACTCTGAGCCCTTTGGATACCATAATCCTAGAGTTGGGGTGTGAGCCAAATATCGAAGAATTCGCTTCACAGCTAAGTGATGCGACTCCTTTGGTGCCGCTTGGAATCGAGCACACATGCAAATACTAAGCATAATATCTGGCCTAGATGCACATAGATAAAGTAAAGAACCAATCATGGAGCGGTATACCTTTTGATCGAACTCTTTACCATTGTCGTCGGGACCCAGATGATGTTTGGCTGGCATTGGCGTTGTGAAGCCTTTGCAGTCTAGCATATCGAACTTCTTCAGGCAATCTTTGAGATACTTCTCTTGAGATATGAAGATGCCGTTGCGTTGCTGTCGTATTTGAAGACCGAGGAAGAACTTCAGCTCTCCCATCATGGACATCTAATATTGCTCTTGCATCATATATCCAAACTCTTCACTGTACTTCTGATTGGTGCAGCCGAAGATGATGTCATCCACATATATTTGGCACACAAACAGTTCACCATCATATGTCTTCGTGAAGAGAGTGGGGTCGAGGGAACTAGGTATGAAGCCTTTGCTCTTCAGGAAGTATTTGAGTGTGTCATACCAAGCCCGAGGGGCTTGTTTGAGGCCATACAGTGCCTTGTTGAGCTTGTATACCATGTCAGGATGTTTTGGATCTTCAAAGCCAGGCGGTTGTGCAACATACACTTCTTCTTCAATCTTGCCATTGAGAAAGGCGCTCTTCACATCCATTTGATATAGAAGTATGTTATGATGATTTTCATAGGCCAACAGTATGCGTATGGCTTCAAGTCTAGCCACAGGAGCAAATGTTTCATCAAAGTCAATGCCTTCCACTTGAGTATATCCTTGAGCAACGAGACGAGCTTTGTTTCTGACAACTTGACCATGCTCATCTTGCTTATTGCGGTATATCCATTTGGTGCCTATTATGTTGTGCTTCCGAGGATCAGGACGCTTAACCAGTTCCCATACATTATTTAGCTCAAACTGTTGAAGCTCTTCTTGCATAGCTTGAATCCATTCAGGCTCCATGAAGGCTTCTTCAACTTTCTTGGGTTCTGTTATTGAGACGAATGCGAAGTGCCCACAGAAATTTGCTAGATGAGTTGCCCTTGAACGAGTGAGGGGACCAGGTGCATTGATGCTATCAATTATTCTCTCAATCTACACTTCATTGGCAACACGAGGATGTACAGGGCGAAGATTTTGCTCTTGCTGATCATTGTCATTGTTAGTGGGATTGTCTTCAGGCTGAGCATTGTCTTCAGGTTGATCAGGTGCGGAGATGATAAGTTCCTCTTCAGGTTGAGCTTCAGAGGGTATGATTTCTCCAGTTCCCATTAGCTTGATTGATTCGCTGGATGGAACTTCATCTAGCACATTTGGCATGTGCTCTCTTTGTGAACCGTTAGTCTCATCAAACCGCACATCCACTATTTCAACCACTTTATAATGAAAGAATTTGAAGACTCTGTAGGAGTGCGAATCCTTTCCATATCCAAGCATAAAACCCTCATGTGCTTTTGGTGCAAATTTTGAAGTGTGATGTGGATCCTTGATCCAGCACCTGGCCAAATACTCTGAAGTAACTGACATTTGGCTTCTTGCCAGTAAGGAGCTCATAAGATGTCTTGTTCAGAAGCTTGTGAAGATAAACATGATTGATTGTATGGCATGTAGTATCAATGGCTTCAGGCCAGAATTTTCTTGGAGTCTTGTATTCATCTAGCATCATTCGGGCCATCTCAATGAGTGTTTTGTTCTTGCGTTCGACGACGCCATTCTGCTGTGGCGTGTACGGAGCTGAGAATTCATGTGTGATGCCCAAAGTATCAAGATATGTATCAAGGCCAGTGTTCTTGAATTCAGTGCCATTGTCACTTCTGATGTGCTTTATCTTGGCGCCATAGTTGTTCATTGCTCGATTGGCGAAGCGTCTGAAGACATCCTGCACTTCAGTCTTGTAGAGGATTATGTGCACCCAAGTATATCTAGAATAATCATCAACAACGACAAAGCCATAGAGACAAGCAGTAGTAGTAAGAGTTGAGTAATGAGTGGGACCGAAAAGATCCATGTGGAGCAGTTTGAAGGGTCGAGCGGTTGTCATGATTGTCTTCAAGGGATGTTTGGCCCTCGTCATCTTTCCTGCTTCACAGGCACCGCATAAGTGATCTTTCTTGAACTTGACGCCCTCGATGCCTATGACATGCTTCTTCTTTGCAAGGGTGTGGAGGTTCCTCATGCCAGCATGCCCTAGCCTCCGATGCCAGAGCTAGCATTCTGAAGCTTTTGCTAGAAGACATACGGCAAGCTGTGGTCCTGCTGAGAAATCTACCACGTACAAATCATCTTTCTGATACCCTTCAAACACTAGAGACTTGTCAAATTCCATTAGAACAAGGCAGCGATATTTTCCAAACATTACGATCATGTTCAAATCGCAAAATATTGAGACAGACATTAAGTTGAAGCCAAGGGATTCAACAAGCATGACTTTATCCATGTGTTGATCCTTTGAGATTGCAAATCTACCTAGACCCAATACCTTACTTTTACCAGTGTCAGCAAATGTGATGTGACTCTTGTCGGATGGACGTAAGGTTGAGTCCATAAGAAGGCTTCTTTTGCCAGTCATGTGATTGCTACATCCACTATCAATAATCCATTCGAAGACGCTGGTGTCGTACCCTAAAGTGCAGTTCGGGGGATAAGCTTCACGAAGAGAATTGTGAAGCAAAAACATTTGACGAACCAGTGGGTTATGAAAGCTTAGATCCATATTAGGACTAATAGGGAGAGTAGCAAGCGATTCAGGAACGAAGTACATAGTAAGACCATTCGGGCATTTGATCTTGCGCCCTACAAGATGTTTAAGGTCCCCAGCAATAGCGTCAGACGATTTTGGTTTTCTGCTGGAGACCTTTTCCTGCAAAAGAGAGTTAAGCTTTCTTAGCCACCCACATCGTCAAGGGTGGCTTAGAAGCAATAAGTCTAAGTGCAGCATCTGAGAACTTTGGCTTTGGAGTCCTAGCAAACAGTCTTGCAGGTGGACAATAGTACTCATAAGAATAAGCAGAATAGTTCTTGGTCTTATGAACATGGCGGTTTGATGAACCGCGCTCATATTCATAGGCCTGAGTATGGTTTCCCTGCAAAACATTTGCATTAGTGCGACTCGGGTGAGTCCTCTGTCTGTGTGAAGCCTTTGGACCGTATGAAGCCTGTGGTATGGGGTTTGTCTTCTTCACCTGTGGTGTCATGATAACATTCACAGGAAGATTCTCCAGACACTTTTTCGGTACCCAGATCTTCTTCATAGGCGGTCCATTCCTGCAGTTAGTACCAATGTACCTGGCAAACACTTCACGATTTTGATTCTTAAACAGTTTATAGTTTGCATCAAAGGATTCATCAATGACAATAGGGTTAGCACAAGTGAAGCCAGATAGAGTGGATGGATCTGCTGAAGATTCCTTTGCAACAACCCATGTGGTTTTGGGGTACTCCTCAGGTTTCCAGTAAGAGCCATCAGCATTCATTTTCTTTACGAACCCAACACCCTCTTTCCTCGGGTTTCGGTTCAGGATCTGCCTTTTGAGGACATCACATAGTGTCTGATGCCCTTTAAGACTTTTGTACATCCCTGTTTCAAGCAATGTCTTCAACCTAGCATTCTCATCAGCAATAGCAGTGGTATCCTCAGTAGAGGGGTTAGTTCCCACATCAACAGTTGAAGATATTGCAACAGTAGCAGCAGTAGAACATTCAGCAACAGAAGTAGCATTATCACGCTCAATGCATTTAAGGCATGGTGGTTCAAATCCTTCCTGAGCGGAACTGATCTGTTCAGCGCGAAGTGACTCGTTTTCCTTTTGAAGATCTTCATGAGCCGCTCTCAATTTCTCAAGATCTTGCTTCCTTTGAAGATAATCATAGGAAAGCTTTTCATGAGTTGTTGAGAGCGTTTCATGACGACTTTCAAGTTCCTCATACTTAACGTGAAGATTTTTTATGTCTTCAATTAAGGACTCAGATCGAGTCATTTCAGCGCCTAACAGATCATCGCTTTTGTCTAACAGTTTTTGAATATGTTCCATAGCTTTCTGTTGTTCAGTTGCAATTTTAGCAAGTGTTTTGTAGCTGGGTCTTGAACCACAATCAGAGTCATCTTCACTAGATGTTTGATAGTGAGTAGTGCGTGTGTTTACCTTGGCACCGCGTGCCATGAAGCAGTAGGTAGGAGCGGAGTAGTCCTTGTCATTTGCATCGGTGTCGGTGATGAAGTCATTGTCTTCAGTGTTGAAGATGGACTTGGCAACGTATGCTGTAGCCAGACTTGCAACACCAGAATCGGACTCCTCCTCAGACTCCACCTCCGCCTCCTCAGAAGCGGACTCCTCTGAATCCATTTCCTTGCCAACAAACGCACGTGCCTTGCCAGATGAGCTCTTCTTGTGTGATGAAGACTTTGAGGAAGACTTGGAAGAAGACTTTGAGTATTTCTTCTTCTTCTTGTCGTCAGAGTCATATTCCTTGCTCTTCTTCTTCTTCTTTTTGTTCTCATTGTCCCACTGCGGACACTCAGAGATGAAGTGGCCAGGTTTCTTGCCTTGTGACATGTTTTCTTCTTGTAGTCATGAGCAGAAGCTTCATCATTCCTTGAGCTTGATCGTGAAGACTTTCTGAACACTTTCTTCTTGGTGAATTTTTAGAACTTCTTCACAAGCATAGCAAGTTCCCTTCCAATGTCTTCATGATCATCAGAACTGCTGTCAGATTCTTCTTCAGATGAGGAGACAACTTTTGCCTTCAAGGCACGAGTTCGCCCATAGTTTGGACCGTAGATATCTCTTTTCTCAGAAAGCTGAAACTCATGTGTGTTGAGCCTCTCAAGTATGTCAGACGGATCGAGTGTCTTGAAATCAGGACGTTCTTGAATCATCAGGGCTAGGGTGTCAAACGAACTGTCAAGTGATCTCAAGAGTGTCTTGACGACTTCATGCTTGGTGATCTCAGTAGCGCCAAGGGCTTGAAGCTCATTTGTGATGTTAGTGAGTCGATCAAACGTGAGCTGGACATTCTCATTGTCATTTCTCTTGAAGCGGTTGAAGAGGTTGCGAAGGGCACTGATTCTCTGATCTCTCTGGGTTGAGACGCCTTCGTTGACCTTGGAGAGCCAGTCCCAGACTAGCTTAGATGTTTCCAAAGCACTCACGCGGTCATACTGTCCTTTGGTCAGATGACCACAGATGATATTCTTGGCAGTAGAGTCCAGTTGAATGAACTTCTTGACATCAGTAGCAGTGACACCTTCTCCAGCCTTGGGAACGTCGTTCTTGACGACATACCATAGGTCGACGTCAATGGCTTCAAGATGCATGCACATCTTATTCTTCCAGTAGGGATATTCAGTTCCATCGAAGACGGGGCACGCAGCGGAGACTTTAATTATCCCTACAGTCGACATAGCTAAAACTCCAGGTGGTTAAACCGAATCACACAGAACAAGGGAGTACCTTGCTCTGATACCAATTGAAAGTGCGTTATATCGACTAGAGGGGGGGGGGGTGAATAGGCGATTTTTATGGAAGTCTTCAAAACGTGGAAGTTATGAAGACAAACGATAGAAATAAACCTATTACCATGTAGCGGAAGGTAGACTACACTAGGCAAACCATAGTCAAGTATTCAATGGAGTAAAAGAACAATGACTAATAGCAGCAATGTAGTAAGGATCAGCTAGGAGGATATTATGAAGCCAAACAGAACACGCAGTCACTCAGTGAAGACAAAAGATAGTGCAATCATACAATGACTTCACAAGGACCAACAGTAAGTAAAGGGAAGGGAAGGATGAAACCAGTGACTCGTTGAAGACAATGATTTGTTGGACCAGTTCCAGTTGCTGTGACAACTGTACGTCTAGTTAGGGCGGCTAGGTATTTAAACCTGAGGACACACAGTCCCGGACACACAGTCCTAAACACGCAGCTCAGGACACCCAGTCCTCACCGTATTCCCCTTGAGCTAAGGTCACACAGACCTCGCCCAATCACTCTGGTAAGTCTTCAAGGTAGACTCCCAAACCTTCACAGACTTCGTTCACCGGCAATCCACAATGTCTCTTGGATGCTCAGAACGCGACGCCTAACCAGCTGGAGGATTCACAGTCCTCAAGTGTAATAAGTCTTCAGATCACACAGACAAGAAGACTTAAATGATGCCTAACACTCTTTGGCTCTGGGTGGTTAGGGCTTTATCCTCGCAAGGAATTCTCTCTCAAAGGCTTTGAGGTGGGTTGCTCTCAAACGACAAAAGCCGTACTCTAACTCTGAGCAGCCAACCGTTTGTGGTTGTAGGGGGTGGGCTATTTATAGCCACTAGGCAACCCGACCTGATTTGTCCAAAATGACCCTGGGTCACTAAGGAACTGACACGTGTTCCAACGGTCAGATTTCAAACTCACGCGGCAGCTTTACTTGGGCTACAAGCAAAGCTGACTTGTCCGACTCTAGACAAGTTTCGCTCTCATAGTCTTCACTCGAAGACATAGGTTTTGGTTAAGCATCACTTTAGTCATTCTGACTGGTTCACTTGGACCCCACTTAACAGTACGGTGGTTCCTATGACTCAACAAAGAAGAAACATAACTACAAAAGATCTAAGTCTTCGAGCTCCATAGGTTTCATGCGATGTCTTCTCTTGTCATAGTCTTCAATGAGAATATCTTCATATACCACCTTTGACATCAATGTCTTCATACATTTTTAGGGGTCATCTCTGGTAGGAAAACCGAATGAATGAGGGACTTCTACCTGTGTTATCCTGCAATTCTCACAAACACATCAGTCCCTCAACTAGATTTGTCGTCAATACTCCAAAACCAACTAGGGGTGGCACTAGATGCACTTATAGCTGGGCTCCGCCCTCTGTGCGTAACTTTGCATGGCGCCTCTCCACCAATGCTCTCCCGACATGGCAGAGGAAACATAGAATTGGACTTGAAACTGTGAGCCAGTGCCTGGTTTGTGTTGTGGAGGAAGAAGATAATTTTCACCCTTTTGTGCGCTGTCAGCTTGGACGCGACCTTTATCTTGCCATGACCAAAGTGTGGGCGATACCGAAGCTAGAAGAATTAGTGAATAATGGCAAGGAATGGCTTCTCCATGTTTTGGCGCCTTTGAACGAAGTGGGGAGAATGATGTTGATGATGGTTTTTTGGAGATCCTGGTTCATCAGGAACGAAATTGTGCACTCTAAACCTGCACCTCCTTTGGAGGCCTCTGTAAGATTTCTCCGGAGTTATGTCGACTCTCTGATTGGCATCAATCTTAACCCCAAGGCGGACGCGATCAAAGGTAAAGCTTGCATAGTCTATGATAAGCCAGCTCCTGATTTGAGGACTAACAACGAGGCTGACAGGAAGAAATGGTGTGCCCCGGATTTGGGTTGGTTTAAACTGAACACTGATGGTTCTTTCGTTTCTTCGGAAGTGGCCGGGGTTGGAATGATTCTCCGTAATCATCAGGGGATAATTAGTTTTTCAGCTTGCAGATCTCTGTTCTCTTGTCGTGATGCCCTCGAGGCGGAGCTTTGTGCTTGTATGGAAGGTGTTTCTCTGGCGTTACAACGTTGTGATCTTCCAATAGTGGTGGAGCTGGATTCCAAGGAGGCCGTGACCATGATTTCATGTGAAGGCGTCGATCGTTCAGTCTATGCCCCCGTTGTGCAGGAGATTAAGCACTTGCTGTCCCTTAGACAAACTTGTATTACTCATGTTTCTCGATCCCAAAATAAGGCTAGTGATAGTTTGGCAGTGTTTGCTAGAATTCATGGCAGGACTATGACCTGGCTAGGGTCTGGTCCGGAGGAGACTCTGGTGATAGTAGCTGATGATGGTAAGGACCCCTTGATTGAGTAATACAAGTTTCTCATTCGCAAAAAAAGGTAACAAGTGTATAGTAGGTTCTGCTTTAAGACAAAAATGAATGAGATCGTGTCTATCACAACTGGAGATTGGGTGACCCCATTAAGTGACAGAGAATTTCATCCATGATCTGCATGGGCCCTCCTGGTACCCAGTAATATAGCAACCATAGGCGAACTTAGTGCATTGGGTTTGGGTGGCGGTGGGAGTCACCTTGAGCGGCCCATGAGGCACTAGGCTTTCTCTGATGAGAATTTTTGTCTTCATTTTTAGATTGGTGGTTTATGAGTTTTCACTCGGCAAATAGGAGGGTTAAACCATGTGTTAATTCATCTCCTTGGATTCTTTTGTACTGAATCCTTTGATCGTTTGCTTACTGTCGTGTTAATGCCTACAACAAGCAGGAGCGAATCCACCATAATACATTGATATTTACATGAATACCCATTTTTTGGATGAAAAATTAATGTGTGTACATCGGTTTAACATTAAATAATAAATGAATTACTAAGTCTTGTAAAGGAAGGACATAGTGTATTCGGTAGGAGCATAAGGGAGGTATTAGGTTCAATTTGTTTTTACATTTCTTTCTTTCGTTTAGTTTGTGACACTCTTTTGCTTACATGCTAAAAACCATGTCTCCGTGGCGAAAGGAGTTTCTCAATAAGGCAAAAATAGACATTTTCGTTGCAAAAACATTTAGATGTACTGTTTTTTAATAGAGTTTAAATTATGAACTTGCATTTATGTGAACCTATAAATATGGTATACATAGATTTTGATAAATAAAGGCTTTTTGTGTTATGAGTTACAGTGAACGCGAGGGATTTTTTTACTCAACCAACCATGCATCGTATGCAACCTTAAAGCCAAAGGTCTTGTTTGCTGGATGAGAGGTGTTGGATTCCTCGAGGTTGTGAAGGCTCCATCTAGTAATCTTTAATATGCATTGGAATTGGTTTATGCCTAGACCATCAAGTTAGAATGCAAGTATGATCTAAAACCAATTAAATGAAAGCTAATTTACATACAATATTTAGAAGATAATGCATCAAGTTAGTTGTCTCTAAAGATATTCCATTTCTTAGGAGAGCATCTTAAGAGACAGTGCCTCGAGAGTTACCTAACATGCAACATATGTGTTGTCAATGTGTCCTTATTGTTTTTTTATAACTGTCCATATTGAATATTGGTAACAAGTGTAGTAGGTTCCGGTTTAAGATAGAAATGAATGAGATCGTGTCCATCACAACTGGAGATTTGGGTGGCCCCATTAAGTGATAGAAAATTTCATCTGCGATCTACCATTTCCACCAATATTTCATAGGACAAAAATGAATGAGATCGTGTCCATCACAACTGGATATTTGGGTGGCCCCATTAAGTGATAGAGAATTTCATCCGCGATCTACCATTTCCACCAATATTTCATGGGACAAAAATGAATGAGATCATGTCCATCACAAC